>NC_134486.1:92162553-92462553 GCF_040206685.1 Ascaphus truei | reverse complement strand
GGTGGCGCCAGTCCCCCAGCCTTTGGGACCAACGTTAGTGGAGGGCGCAGAGGAGTCTGGGGAGGTAAGCCAGGATCAGTTGCAACCACAGACTGACTTACTGTTCCCCCTCACCCTTCCCCATTCTTCGGACAATGACATGACTGGGGGGTGGCCAGAATTAGGAGCCCAGTTTAGGGAGGCAGTGAAGACAGACCCTACCCTTGCTGGCATGAGACTTCGGGCGTCCGAATCTCAGGCAGGGGAAGGCACTGAGCACTGCCTATGGTATAAGGGACTCCTGTATAGAGAAGAAGGGAACCCAGGGATAGAGGAGGGATTGACCAGTAAGCAACAGCTAGTAGTGCCCCAGGGGTACCGACAGCAACTGTTACGGGTAGCTCACTCTATTCCGTTAGCGGGACATCAGGGGGTCAACAGAATGCGAGCCCGGTTATTTCAGCGTTACTACTGGCCGGGGGTATCTCGAGATGTAGGCACTTTCTGCCACTCTTGTGATGCCTGCCAGCGAGTGGGTAAGGCGGGCGACCGTGCGAATGCACCCCTGAAACCCCTACCGATAATAGGGGAACCCTTCCAGAAAGTAGCGATGGATCTTGTAGGACCCCTTATGATTCATAGCAGGTCAGGGAAGTGCTACATCCTCACGGTGGATGATTTTGCCACCCGGTACCCTGAGGCGGTAGCGCTTGGCACCATAGATGCCAAGACAGTGGCAGCAGCTTTGCTGAACATTTTTTCTAGGGTAGGTTTCCCTAGTGAGGTACTAACCGATCAGGGGTCGCAGTTCATGAGTGAACTGTTACATTGTCTCTGGGATGCATGCGGTGTACAGCACCGGTGCACTACCCCTTACCATCCCCAGACAAACGGATTATGTGAGAGGTTTAACGGTACCCTGAAGCAGATGCTTCGGACCTTTATAGAGGCGGAGGGGAAAGACTGGGAGATTCATTTACAGCACTTGCTGTTTGCCTACCGAGAGGTACCGCAGGAAACTACAGGCTTCTCCCCCTTCGAGCTACTATATGGCCGCAGGGTACGTGGACCTCTGCACCTATTCCATGAGGGATGGGAAGGGGAGGCTACTGCTACTGATGCTTCAGTGATCCAGTATGTAGTAGATCTCTGAGGCTGGTTAGAGATGCTCATGGGGGCGGCCCAGGACCACCTCAGGGCCGCTCAGACCAGGCAAAAGCATGGTATGACTGGAATGCCCGTAGCAGAGAATTCATCCCAGGACAGCAGGTGCTTGTTCTCAAACCCACTCGGGGGAATAAGTTGATGGCTGCCTGGTCAGGACCGTACCCGGTCATCCGAAAGGTGAATGAGTACAACTACGTTGTACAGGTAGAGCCTGAGAGGCATAAGACATATCACATCAATATGCTGAAAGAATACAGAGCACCAAATATGGGAGCAGTAATGGCCATTTGTAGCCCACTGCTGGAGGATCCGGCGAGCAATGCTCTGCCTGATCTCCTAGGGGAGGCTAGGCAGGGAAACACTGTGGAGCAGGTAGAGATAGGGGTACAGTTGAGTGCTAGGCAGCAGGTAGAAGCCAGGGACATGCTAGCTAAGTATAGGGTCCTCTTCACTGACATGCCAGTGACCACACATCTCACAAAACACCCAGTGCACACAGGGTCCTACAGCCTCTGCATAAGCATGCTTATATAGTGTCAGCAGAGGTCAAGACCAGTATGGAAAGGGAGATAGAGGAGATGCTGACCCTAGGGGTAATTACTCCACCCCAAAGTCCTTGGGCAAGCCCGGTAGTTCTAGTCCCTAAGAAGGACAAGACCACCCGGTTTTGTGTGGACTACCGCTTGCTCAACGCTGGGACGGTGTCAGATGCCTACCCCATGCCCCGCATGGATGAGTTACTGGATGAACTCGCGGGGGCAAGGTATCTGACCACTATGGATTTGAGCAAAGGCTATTGGCAAATCCCACTGACCATGGAGGCTAGGGAGAAGTCAGCATTCATCACTCCAAGTGGCCTCTATGAGTTTTTGGTGATGCCATTTGGGATGAAGAATGCCTCGGCTACCTTCCAACGCCTGGTCAATAGGTTACTGGAAGGGATGCAGTGCTATGCTAGGGCTTACTTAGATGACATTGCTGTCTTTAGTAATTCCTGGGACTACCACTTAGGACATGTAGCTGCGGTGCTGGATAGGATCAGGGAGGCTGGGCTTACCTTGAAACCCACTATGTGTATGGTAGGGATCGCAGAGGTCCTGTACTTAGGGCACAGGGTGGGTGGAGGGCACCTCAAACCAGAGCCAGCTAAGGTAGAAGCCATAGTTCAGTGGCCTGTTCCAAAAACTAAGAAACAGGTCATGGCATTTTTGGGCACCGCAGGGTACTATAGGAAGTGTGTCCCACAGTACAGCGCTGTGGCCAAACCCCTGACTGATTTGACTAAGAAGCAACTGCCTGTGCTTATCACCTGGACTCCTGCCTGTGAAACTGCCTTCCAGGCACTGAAATCTGCGCTTGCTGGGGCCCCCATACTGGCTGCCCCAGACTATACCAAACATTTCCTCATACAGACTGATGCCTCGGACTATGGAATTGGGGCTGTGTTGAGCCAAGTGGGGGACGACGGTAGAGAGCACCCTGTGGTGTACCTCAGCCAAAAACTGCTCCCCAGAGAAGTGGCCTATGCCACCATTGAGAAAGAGTATTTGGCCATTGTGTGGGCACTCAAAAAACTCCAGCCCTATGTGTATGGAAGGGCTTTCACGGTCCTCACAGACCACAACACCCTGAGTTGGCTGCAATGCTGATGGACTTTCACGTCAGGACTTTCCCTCTCAGACTGAAGTCATTAAGGGTGCCAGCAGTGCCCCACTCCCCGTTAGGGCCAGTGGGCCACAGGTCACCCATTAAGAAGGGGAGGTGTAGAGGGAGAGGGGGGTTGGCCCGGTATTAAAGGGGTTGCACCCCTTATGGCCACCCCCTGACCTCACCAGGGAGGCAAGGGGTTAACTGAACTGCGGTCCAGGAAGGTGGCTTACACTTGTCATGTCAGGAAACTATATGTTGCCCTGTTCCCATGTTTCATTATAATCCTGTATTTTAATGTTTTAAAGTGCATTTCTGTATCTCCAGTTCTGGAGGTCACAGAGAGTTGATATTTGGCCAATTTGTGGAGTCAAAGTAGGCATTAAAAACTGGCAAATTTCGACCCACTGAGCCCACCAGAATGGAACTTATTAATATGTGTAGATATTAAAGAGTATATGTATGGTATTTTGGATCTGCTCTGAAAAATGCAGACTCCATCTGCTATGCTAAATAGGTCAGGAAGGGCAGCCGGCTGATTGAGCCTAAGCACTGTGATCAAAAGTTAACTGCCTGATTGTTTACACTAAGTACTAATCAACCGACCAAGTACTAATCAGCAGACTCTGCCACTCTAATTGTTACATGAAGGTGGAGAATCATCAAACTGGAGTGGTTTGTAAGTGTTATGTCTACACCTACAAACAAGGCAGATACTTCATTTGGTAGACTGGTCGTTGCCCCTGATTTAATTATGGGGCTACCCATAGAGTCCCAGTACACATGGGCTAATTAGCTGGGGGGCATGGGTTAATCTGTGTCTCCACGTTAGGGATTGGATACAGATAATTGTTCACCAATAGTCTGTATTCAATGTTAAGAATAGGGTTACACAGGTATATAAACTGTGTCAACCCTACAGTTTTTAGTTGTGCTTCTGATTCCACCTGGAATGTCACCGGATTGCTGGAGAATTGCTAGCTGATACTTCTCCATTCCCCAATCATAAGTACTGCTGCGGCCAAGTTTATTCGAGCATTTGCCCGTTCTTGGCCGCAGCAGTAGCCTGGCGCGCGCCCGAGGGTGACGGGCGCGCGCCGAAGCAGCGGAAGAGCGCCCTCCGATCGGGGCGCTCTCCCTACCGCTGCCGGGTCCGCCGGGTCCCCCGGAACCCCCTGCCGCCGTCCCCCACATCGCGGGACACCAGGGCTCCCTCGGGGAGCCCTGGAAGCGCGTGCAGGGGGCGCAGGCTCCCGAAGACGCGTGACCGCGCGTCTATGACGCGCGGCACGCCGAGGGGCGGCCACTAGCAAGCAGGGAAATCTCCCGGCTTGCGGATCTGGCCGCACTGCAATTAAGTGTGTCGGCAGTGTAAGTGTTACCTTCTTGTCTGTTAATTGTACTATATTGCTGTGTTCAACTTTTTTAAGGAATAAATATATTTTATTATATCTAAGCCTTGTTCAGTTCAACCCAGATATTTGGTGTTCATTATATCTTGTCATAAGTTACCGTGACAGGGATACTTCTATTAGACTTTCAGAACACCAATGGTGCTGCTGGTCTGCTTGGGCCAGCAGGGGTCTTACAGGCAGTGTGTCCATACACTGCAGGGAGAGGGATCCATAGATAGCCAAGCAGGTAGCAGCACTAAACAAAGACTGAGATTGGCTCAGTCAGGCCTCTATCCCACAATCCCAGGGAATCCCTGTGTAGAGATAGGGAACGCAAGAAAGCAGGCCTGCTCAGGTGTTAGATTTTAAAGATGGGCTAGGTGAATTCATGCTACTTATTTCTCCAGTATGCTCGCACTCCTCGCTGGATGGATCTCTGGCTATGGGGATGGGAACATCCCAGTGGGGTTCATGCATTACAATGGAACGCAGAGGATCACAAGGAGCAACAGTCAGGATTTGGTGAGGGAGCAGGTATGTTACAAGCAAATCAGCTTGGAGTTTTCTTTCACACACCGCTCAGTATGCTGTTCAGCTTGCAGGAAGGGGCAATAGCCACATCATCTAAATCATCCCTCGTAGATCTATCATCTGTGTACGAAGCAGTTTGAGTAGAATAGAATATTGCATCTGTGCAGGTACCCACATTAACGGTGGATATCAATCTATATCAATCTATGGCAAAACACTGTTAGAACCACGAGCAGAAGCTATAAGGATGTTACCTTGCAGCGTATAACCTGTTAGGCAGGCATTTGCCCATAGCTGTGAAGGAAATCATTTGTGTCACCTTGAGAAAGAGTTTACGCTCAAAACGCGTTGGTGGGGCTTTGTATACCCCGTAATGTAGCTGTTTTTTGCATGATCCATTAAATAATTTCATTTTTATGGGTACACGCTCTCTTGGACATCATTAATTTCCCTTGTTTCCTGAGTACTACTTGCCTTTTTTTCCCTATCATTTTGTGTTACCTACTTCAGAAAAAACAGAAGCGTACCCCCTGCAGTGGAAGAAGGCTTCATAGCCATGAGGACATCACCAACCCCAACGTGAGTTTATTTATTATCATCCATTCCAATATTATATGTTTGGACACTTTATTGTGAGGTCCCTTACTGCATTGCTTGTGGGGACCCTAGCCTGCTAGTCGGATTATAATTGAGAAGTGATTATCAATACGGTTGCTCCACGTGTTTATGGGTTGGCAATCCCTAATTCGTTATTCAGGGGTGTGTACCACAGGAATCATCATTGAACTTTATTTTTGTTTTATACAACTGATTGGCTTTTTTTCAGAGCATCACACATTTTTTTCTTCTTCTAAGGAAATCATTTGAAAGGGATTTTGTGCGTACTGTTGGTTAACACTCCTACTTGACAATGTCGATCAATTTGATGACGGGGTCCTCTCCTGGCGGTCAACGCTGAATTAATTTGGCAACTGGCTGCAGGGTTTTGTAATCTTTGCTAGTGATATAGGGGGAAAGGAGCAGAGAAAATTGTAATCGCTGTTCAGATACCTAGACATTATCTGGGAAGCATGCCGGGTATATGGGGGTTCTTCATGGTTGGCACATGATAAGGCATTTAGACACAACATGGCAGTTCAACTACAGTACATGTTGATTGGGGACACGAAGATATGGAGCTTTGGAATTCTTTAATGACTCCTCAATGCCCATCTACGCCCTTTCATCGACAGGTTGGCAGCGAAGACATTGGGCAGTCAGCCCTAGCCAAAACGGTGTTCGTTGTGGCATGTGTAAGTGGGGTGCAACATGTAGATTAAGCCATGATTGTACTATCTGTTTCGGAAGTCATCCTGACACAAAATGTCTTAGAAAATCAAGGCTGGCAGTGGCAAGAGCAGATACCGGTAGCGCTAGCCCAAAATGCCAAGAACCCAGTGAGTGCAGATGAGATGCTGCCAAGGCTCGCCAGATACCCCAATAGAGCCGCTGCTTTAATGATTTTTCAGGGTTTTAAATTTGTTTTTCACATTCTATCCTGGACAAGCAGGTCACGTTATGTAGCAGGAACCTAAGCTCAGCAGTGGACTACAGAGAGGTAGTGCAGCAAAAAATACAAAAGGAGTTGAGTCTAGACCGTATGGATAATACTGTTTTTAACTCCTAATGCTATTTTTAATTATTTTTTAAAATAAATTGATCCTTCTTTGGTTGCTACAGCAACCATTTAGAAAGTCATATCTACGTCCTCTTTGGAAACAGGCTCTAACACACCTTTTTAAGCTCTGCCTTTTGGCAACAAAGTATCACAAACAAATCTGTTGCTTTTTTAACTAAAAATCAGACTGTTACTCGAAAGCTGTAACAATAATATGTTATACTTAGTAATGTAATGTTACATATCAGCAAAAAAAGAAAACCAGATAAAACGAAATTAGTACATAAATCTTTATAATAAAATACATAAAATACCACAATAAATTGTATCAAGATGAAGGCCACATGACACTACATAAAGATATGGACCACATAGGTCAAAATGGGCCCGTGACACACATAGGAGTTGGGGTGCAAACACCACTAAACACCACTAAACATCACTATGAGAGTTTATGACCAACCCCTGAAGAAGTGTCATCAGACACAAAATGCGTAGGTGACGTCATCACGCAGCGACGCGCGTCCGTGACGACGGACTTTTGCGCTGCTGCTACTGCCCAGAGACACCACGAGGACGCCACTAGGGAGTTTTTCGAGTGCTCAGGTCTGTTTCTTACCATCTTGGCAGCCTTAGTACTCTCTTTCCTTTGTACCAACTAGGAATTACTCCCTGTGTGGTTTTGGGTGTTTGCACCCCAACTCCTATGTGTCACAGGCCCATTTTGACCTATGTGGTCCATATCTTTATGTAGTGTCATGTGGCCTTCATTTTGATACAATTTATTGTGGTATTTTATGTATTTTATTATAAGGATTTTTGTATTAATTTCGTTTTTTCTGGTTTTCTTTTCATGCGCTCCTATTTTTGTGTTTTATGTGCTGAGTATGCCCCGCTGATCACGAGAGATTAGGAGCTGCAGGGTGAACTTGAAAGCCGAGGGAGAATATTTGGAGGGACAGCACGCTCAATATCCAGTTCTATACATATCAGCAAAAGCATTTCACAGAGTGCAGCACAAAGTAAGAAGTTAGCCATTTAGTTAGGCACACAATCACAATTTTTACAGATTTACTGTATAACAGGAGCACCAAATGATTCCCAGCTAATGTTAGAATGCAGAATTATACACTGTCACTCACATGCTTTACATATACAAATAAGAAAAAAAGAAAGAAAGAAAGACAAATGGGAATATAGTATACTTGCTTTAAGACCCAGCTCACCTCACTTTTGACCAAGCTCACCCCACATCTGAGCCAGTGCAGACCTTTTTAGACCTAGCTCAACCCTTTTATACCAAGCTCTTCCCACCAGGGACAGAGCTCCAGTCTACGTTTAACTGGTACTTTGTTTAGGGATAGTATTACATTGTCAAGTGGCCATCTGTTTGACAAATGTGACGATGGCATACTTTGCACTAAACGCTAAACCTGCCACTTATCATGCACAGGTACCCAAAGAGGACCGGAAAAAAGACTAACTAGAGAAAAAAATGTACCTCATGTTGGAGAACATGGACCATATTGAGAGGCACTTAGATGGTCTCTATTCACTTGTGGATCGACTATTGCAAGAGAGAGCACCATATCTGGAGAAAGCATCCTTTGCACCGCATTTGCCCCTTTAGATATCCTGCTCCTTAAGCCATGATGACATTGTGCCTGTGACCCCCCGTCCTCATGAGGCAGACCTGCAGGAAAGTGGCATCCTGAAATCATTACATGTGCCTATTTTCCAAAGTACATCTGAAGTACCTGAACCATGGAGGTTGAGACATATCCCTGTCACTAAGGATTCTGTCCCTGACATCCCTCTGTCAGTAATTAGTGACTGAAATGGATAAAACCATGAAATTAAAGAAATACCTGTTTTAATTATGTGTTGGGTGGTGATACTCTGTAGTGAAAAACTAGAGTTGTTTGGATACATACAGTAGTTTAGTAAGTAATGCTGTTGGTTTCATGCAATGCTGTAATCATGCCATTTTTTCCATCCTTGTTTTGCAGGTTCTCTAGTTAAACAACCCAAAATGCACCTTTAGCCAGCAAATTGTTTAGTGGAGGAGGACGTTGATGGCAGGGCCTATTACTCTGCTATGGTGGCATCGGGCAGATATTCGGTTGCACTATTGGTTATCTAATGGATCCTATTCAGGCTTTCAACAAGCCACCACACTGCCCAGCATTTAGAGAGTTATATAGAGCAGTTAGAGAGAAGCTATATGTAGTGGTTGTGGGAGTAGATAAGGTAGAAATTGCTTGGTGCAATATTATCATGCATCTCAGTTTGTATCTGTAAGTGTAACTGTTTTCCATTTTCTTTGTCAGTTAAATCCGCCCAGTCTGATATGGTGATAACCATGGTGTCCAATTAGATAGAAGAAATTCAAAACCAATTTTCTTCAAAATCACCCAGACTCATAGGAGGTATTGAGATACTGTACTATTGAGGCACTGAAAGCTGTTCTCATACTGTTTGTGTTTAAGTACAAAAAACTTCCAAATATAGGGGAAAAGAAATTACTTTTGTGACCTACTTTGTTTTCTTCATCCGTATGGTTTAGAATGTTAATATGTCTTTAAAATGTCTTCAGTGTGTTTCAATGGAGCTGTAAAATAGAAATTTAATTTTATCACACATAATCAGCCTCAGCAGCAGTCCATATTATTACACAACATAAACCTGTTATGGAGGAGTAGAAAGAGGAGGTAGATCATTACCAAAGATCAATGACATCTCTATTTACTACCACTAACACCACTGACCACTGTCCACAAACCAATACTAGGAAACAATTACCAATAAAACTGACATTTACTTGTGTAGCCCCTTTACCCCCACCCTAAGTGAGATCTGGTCTGCTACTAATATCTTTCCTGTTATGTGGTGCATAGCTGTGAGATAACAGGAGGGCTGAGTACGCGATGATGTGGGGATCATCAGGGCAGGTTTACACTGTACCTTTGTTCATTGGCAGCGCCTCCAGTTAGCGAGGATCGTCTGTGATAGTAGGATGGTCCATGCTGGCACCTTTTCATATCCCAAGACAGTGAATCACACTTGCATATGGTTCCATGGTGTTTATTGCATCAGTAGTTGTTACAGCAGGCACATTACTTTCTTGCTTCCCCTAGAAGGTTACTTTAAGGCTTGAGGCCCATCTTCCTTCTGAATGGTGCTCCTCCTGTATCCCCTTATGGGACCAGGGTGGCTGTTGTTCACTCCACAGGGGGAGGAAAGAGACACACCCACTTTTGGGAGAGAGCCAGTATATATACGCTGGGGTTGGGCTTGTAACCCTGCCTCATAACAGGGTAGGTCTGATACTGACAGGTGTCACATCTGCATATATCACCCAGCCAGTACCTCCCCAAGGCTGACAGTCTCTGGCTGTTGCTAGGCCCGCCCTTGGATATACTAAGGGTATCCAAGGTTTCAATAGCACACTAGGCCTTCTGGAGGAATTAACCCATCCACTGCCTGTACCTAACAGGACTTACACTGGTAGGGCCCAGGGAAATAAGTAGCGGCTGGAGGCTAGGCTACACTTGTGACATATCAGATCCTGGTAATGAGAGCCTAGCAGGCAGGCAAAGCTGAGCACTGCTGACCAGTTCCACCTATACTAGTGCGCACCACCACCACAACCTTCTATGTCCCTCATAGGGTCCTAAACTCCACCATCCCTGGTAGTATAATCTGAATCATGCCAATAAACATTTATCAACACAACCTATATATGCATGTATATTGGACTAGAGTGAGAGCTTCTGTGTGACGCTGGCTCATTGGAGAGGTGTGTGTGGTGGTCAAGTCAGAGCGCTTTATGAGACTGTGTTCGTGGGCACCACAGCACTCTGACATAGGAGTGAACTGTTGAATTGGCCTTCAGCAGTTTATTTATTTAGAAAAATGTTTTACCAGAAAGTAGTACATTGAGAGTTACCTCTCGTCTTCAAGTATGGCCTGGGCACAGAGTTATAACAATACATGGTTACATTAAAAGAACAGAGGTTATACAGTCTATTCACATACATTTCATGGACATACAGTTGGAAAATTGGGTACAGGAGATAAAGGCCTGGTACGTTTCAGATTGAAATAGGGAAGCTTTAACCACCAAACATCAACGAATGGCAAAAAACGTCCCGCACCCTTTCGCTGCGCCAAAGGCTGTTTGCCTTTGGGGCGATGCAGATGTACACTGAAGGGTTTCAGAATGAATGCAGCTGTGAAAACAAAGTTCTTTGTCCTCTTGGATCATTAACTTTCCAGTGGGTGGGATTAACATTCCACAAAGTACAAGCAAATGTCAACCCTTAGCACGCTGGTCCTGTGCAGAGGAGAGCAGATTTTGGGGAGCCCCATCAGGTGTCCGCCTTTGGGGCAATGCAGATGTACACTGAAGGGGTTCTGAATTAATGCATTCTACCTAGCAGATAGATGTATCAATATATATGAGAGTTAGATACAGCACTAGAAATTATATATGTGTGCAATGACCTAATAATCTCTGTATATAATATTTAGATGTAGGACTCTTTGTGAGCCTAGAGAGGGATGAATTTACCCTAAATAACTCTACCTTATATTATATATAAGGAGCCTCATCAATCAAATAGTGGGAACAGCTATTACAATAAACTATAAGATGACTAATCATTTGGCTCATTTCTCTCTGCCAAATCTGGTAACATGTGGTGCTCCTGTAGCTAATTAGAAAGGAGTTACTTTAAGTGACACAAGACTGCTTTTTCAACATAATACACGCCACCACGAGATTACCTCTTCCTCTGCGTGTAATTCCACATGTAATCATACTGATCTACAATAAAGTACACAATATATGATACTAACTGTGATACACCTAAACGTTACAGCATTCTATTCATGCAAAAACCTACCTCCATTTTTAATTTAATTTATTTTGTTTATTATCGCTTTTGTTCCAAGGATCCTGTGACAGGGTAAATAAAAGCCACCAGTTATATGCCTGGAAAACCTATGTCTAGTCTGCAGTGCAGCACTGACTAGGTTAACTTCAGCTGGGAACCTCAGGACAATTAGTTGGATCCCAGCTGCCTAATCAAGGTGTGTTAAAACCCAGGCTGTAGACACATGGAGCTGGCTGTTGAGGAGAGAGGAGAAAGCTGCTAAAGAGATTCCTGTAACAAGGTCTGAGTAGCAAGGTAGTTGAATTGTGAACTGTCTGTCCTCTGCATAGGAAAAGGGTAACTGCCTGATTTATAGACTGTCTGCTAAAGAGAAACTGTTTTGTTTGGTTTGCGGAAGAAAAAGCCATTTTCGTTTGTTGCTGATGAAAAGCTATTTTTGTTTTGTGTGCTGTATATCTTTTAAGGCTAAATAAATAAGCCTTGTCAAGAAACCCAAGTGTGTAGTTGCATGTACCCTGCAACATATGGTGTCAAGAAGTAAGATTTTGAAAGGCACCTGCAGTTAAAGGGCCAAACATAAACACAAGAATGAAAAAAAATGGAAGAATTTTTTTAAGAGTTTTTGTGCGAGCAGACCAAACAGCAGGGACAGTTAATGCAGGAGCAGGCCCGGCTGCAAGCAGAGAGAGATGAAAGACTTTTGCAGCAGCAAACCCAGCTCCTAATCCAGCAGCAGGCAGCATAGGAGGAGCAAATGGCCAAGCTGCTGACCCAATTGCAGGGGTCTGCCAGTCCAGAACTTGCAAGCAGGCCCCCGATACTACTGAGGAAAATGGCTCCGAACGAGGATTCAGAGGCTTTTTTACTGACATTTGAAAAAGTTGCCGAAGCTCAGGGCTGGGCTACAGATCGCTGGGCAACTGCTTTGGCCCCGCTCCTCACAGGAGAAGCCCAGGCCTCATATCAGGGTCTCCCAGCAGATCAGGCAATGGACTACCGCCAAGTAAAAGCCGCCATACTGGATTGCTTAGGTCTGACCCCAGAGACCTACCGGCAGCAGTTCCGGAACATGAAGTACACCGCTAAGATGTGCACCGGGTCCTCGCTCAGCGATTATTGGACTTGTGTACACGCTGGATACAACCTGAGGAGTGCACTAAGGAGGCAATTCTGGAGCAGGTGGTTTTGGAACAATTTCTACAAATAATACCCCCTTCCGCACGCTCGTGGGTAAAACGCCACGCTGCTGAAACCCTAGCTTTGGCGGTCCGACTCATGGAGAACTTCCTTGGGGCTGAGCAGCAGGCGAGTGTCCTGGACCCGACTCCACCGGCACTTGCGGATGCCCAAATAGGGAGGTCGGATCAATGGGGAACCTACGGCCTATCACGGAACTGCCAAGTCCAACGGAAGGAGCAGTCGTTCAGCAAGGACGGAGTCCAAATGCTGGTCCCCGCAGAGACCCTCATCTCCTTCCGGATGTTGGCTCGTCGCAAAATGAGAGGAACTTCCGAGGACGTCGTCCACAGGACCCACCAGATGCCTGGTCTCCAGTAACCGGTCCAGTGGAGCGCTTTCCACAGCCCCCTCCTGCGAGGGAACCCTCTCCATGTTCCGCCTGCGGAGAACAAGGCCACCGGTATGTGGACTGTCCACTGATGGATTGTTCATTAAGCAGAACCATCGCCTCGGCTTTTACTGGGGAAAATTACGAGCCCTTGCTACTTCCAGCCCTGATTGGGGGAAAAAACGTCCAGGCCCTTGTAGATTCGGGCTCTGGGAAAACTCTGGTCCTCCAGGAACTGTTACTGCCCTTACCGTGTTCTTTTGACTCCCCATGGAGCATAGAATGTATACACGGCGATGTAAAATGCTATCCGATGGCCAAAATCCAGCTACAAGTAAAATGTCAGGAGGCTTACCTCGAAGTAGGAGTCGCTCCTTGGCTCCCTGCCCCCGTTGTGCTCAGTCGGGACTGGCCTTTCTTTTCAGACCTAATGGCCCCAGTCTTTCACGAGGAGCCTCCTTCTAGAACTCAGGAGAACCCTGGCAAACTGTTCCCCTTCTCAGCTGACATTTCTCCCAGTAGACACCGGGTTCAAAAGACTCGGAAGCAAAGACGCTTGGACAAACAGGACTGGTTGCAGAAATCTGGGTCTCAAGGTGACCATTCTAGTAGTCAGAGGTCACAAGTGATGGCTGGGGATGGCCAAAGGGAGGGGGATATGGGCCCTGGAGATTTACCAGACCTGTACCTCCCTGACTTTCGCCAGAAGCAAAGGGAAGACCCAGTCCTTGCTAGACAGTATGACAAGGTGGTGAAAATTGATGAACAGATTTTACATGCACAGGGGGTGATAGTATTCCCCCATTTTGAGCTATCAAATGATATACTATATAGGGTGAATAGGCAGACACAAACAGGGGAGGTCGCCAGACAGATATTGGTTTCCAAAGTGTTTGTTAAATCTGTGTTCACTCTAGCCCATACTGTCCCTTGGGGTGGTCACCTGGGCAGGGATAAAACATTGGACCGTATTTCATCCCGATTCTATTGGCCAGGGATGCATAGTGATATTGCTAAGCTATGTGCAGCATGTCCGGAGTGCCAGCTAACTAGTCCAAAAGGACAAAAACCAGCCCCTTTGGTTCCTCTACCCTTGGTGTCAGTTCCCTTTGAGAGGATTGGGGTAGACTTGGTAGGACCTCTAGAACCTTCTGTGAAAGGACACAGGTTTATCCTTGTAATAGTTGATTATGCGACAAGATATCCTGAGGCGTTTCCGCTGAGAACAGCAACGGCGAAGCAAGTAGCCAACAAGTTGTTGGAACTGTTCTCACGGGTTGGACTTCCCCAGGTTATGTTGACAGACCAAGGTACAAATTTCATGGCTAAACTGATGCAGGATGTCTTAAAGTTACTAGAGGTCATGTCTGTTTGGACATCGGTCTACCATCCACAGACTGACAGATTGGTGGAAAGATTTAACCGAACTCTAAAAGGGATGCTGATGAAATTTGTAGATTCAGAGAAGAGAGCCTGGGATGAACTTCTCCCTTTTCTGCTGTTTGCAGTGCGGGAAGTTCCCCAGGCCTCCACAGGATTCTCTCCATTTGAATTGCTCTATGGCTGCCAACCCCGGGGCATCCTAGACCTCCTAAAGGAGTCCTGGGAGGAACAGCAGTCCCCTTTTAAGAATACCCTGCAATATGTACTAGACCTTAGGAAGCACCTAGATGTGGTCGGCCATTTTGCCAGGGAGAAACTTAGATCAGCCCAGGACAGTCAGGAGAGACATTACAATCAGAATGCTCGCATGAGAGTGTTTCACCCAGGAGACCAGGTGATGTTATTGTTACCCAGTTGCGAGAGTAAACTCCTGGCCAAATGGCAGGGCCCATTCGAAGTACTCCGCCGTACGGGTTATGTGGATTACGAGATCGCTCAACCAGGGTCCAGGAAGGGTAAACAAATTTACCATGTGAACTTGCTGAAACCCTGGAAGATGCAGCTGTCTCTATTCATCCACCCGGTGGAGGAGGAAACGGACTTGGGTCCTCAACCTCCACGGGAGAACATCGTGAGTGACGATAAAATCCCAATGGGTAAACAGTTGTCCTCTGAACAAAAAGGGGACTTGTTAGCAATAATTACACAATTCCAGGATGTTTTTTCTGACTTACCAGGACAAACTAACTTAATTTCCCATGCAATCGAGACAGCACCTGTGGTAAAAGTACATTCCCGTCCTTATAGGTTGCATGAAAGACGTAGGGCTCTGGTAGAGAAGGAGGTACAAGAAATGTTACACTTAGGAGTGATTGAGGAATCATGCAGTGAGTGGTGTAGTCAACTAATTATTGTCCCTAAACCCGATGGGAAGGTAAGATTTTGTGTGGACCTCTGAAAGGTCAATGCGGTATCGAAGTTTGACGCATATCCGATGCCAAGGGTGGACGAATTAATTGACGCCCTTGGTAACGCGGAATATATATCCACGTTGGACTTGACAAAAGGATACTGGCAAATACCCTTAGAGGAAAAGTCCAAATGCAAAACAGCCTTTGCCACTCCCATGGGTTTATACCAGTTTGTGACAATGCCATTTGGACTGCATGGAGCCCCAGCCACATTTCAGAGACTCATGGAAAAGGTACTGAGGCCCCATAGGACTTATGCCGCAGCCTACCTAGATGACATTGTCATTTATAGTAAACACTGGCGGGCCCATCTAAATAGGCTGAAAGCGGTCCTCAAATCTCTAAGAGAGGCAGGACTCACAGCCAACCCTAAGAAATGTGCCTTGGGTAAAGCGGAAAACAAATAATTAAGGTATGCAGTGGGAGGTGGAAAAGTAAGGCCACTAGCCGACAAGGTAGCTGCCCTGAAAGAAGTTCCGACCCCCCAAACAAAAACGCAGGTACGCTCTCTGCTGGGTTTAACAGGGTACTACCGGCAGTTCATCCCCAACTATTCGGAAGTGGCAGCCCCTTTAACGGACCTCACAAAAAAGTGTGCCCCTACACAAGTGGTGTGGTCAAGGGATTGTCAGAGAGCCTTTGAGGACATAAAAGGTGTCTATCAGAGGGTCCCATCCTTAGAAGCCCAGACTTCAACAGCCCTTTTATAGTGCAAACAGATGCATCAGAGATAGGGCTAGGGGCAGTGTTGTGACAACAGTTTGAGGGAGTTGAACATCCTATCCTTTTCCTGAGTAGGAAATTGTTCCCAAGGGAAAAAAACTACTCAGTGATTGCGAAAGAGTGGCTCGCAGTAAAGTGGGCAATCGAGGCTTTGAGGCATTACCTGGCAGGAGTCCATTTTACTTTAGTGACGGATCATGCTCCACTGAAGTGGTTAAAGAGCATGAAGGATTCCAATGCTAGATTGACTAGGTGGTATATGGCCCTCCAACCCTTCTCATTTGAGATTCAGCATAGGCCGGGAAAAGAGAAAGCAAATGCTGACTTCTTTTCTAGAGAAGGGGTGGATGGTTGGGCTTCAGCCATGCATATCCCCAGCCACACACTTACAGGGGAGGAATGTGACAGGGTAAATAAAAGCAACCAGTTATATGCCTGGAAAACCTATGTCTAGTCTGCAGTGCAGCACTGACTAGGTTAACTTCAGCTGGGAACCTCAGGACAATTAGTTGGATCCCAGCTGCCTAATCAAGGTGTGTTAAAACCCAGGCTGTAGACACATGGAGCCTGGCTGTTGAGGAGAGAGGAGTAAGCTGCTAAAGTGATTCCTGTAACAAGGTCTGAGTATCAAGGTAGTTAAATTGTGAACTGTCTGTCCCCTGCTTAGGAAAAGGGTAACTGCCTGATTTATAGACTGTTTCTAAAGAGAAACTGTTTTGTTTGGTTTGCGGAAGAAAAAGTCATTTTCGTTTGTAGCTGATGAAAAGCTATTTTTGTTTTTTTGTGCTGTATATCTTTTAAGGCTAAATAAATAAGCCTTGTCAAGAAACCCACGTGTGTAGTTGCATGTACCCTGCAACAGACCCAATTATCTTTTAAATAAAAATTTAAGTATAAGGGGCCTATACTCTAAGCGCAGGAAAAAAAATTGCTGGCCTGTTTAAATTGCACATTTTGACAGCATTATATCACGGTACGCTGAAAGCCCAGAATACCTGTGATAGCAACATTTGCAAAACTGGCGAGTAGCCGGCAACATGATGATCACCTCTCTGAAAAGGGCTCACCCGGCAATTTTTTCTGCTGCAGAGAGAGCTGCTCAGAGAGAGCCGCCTCTCCCTGCGTAAATCTCACCTGAAATTAATGTTTTTTAATATACATTTAATTACTAGTGTAGATGAGCAGGGTTCTCCGGAGCAGAACCATGTTGATTTCAGGTCCGGGGACCCCCTGCTTCCAGAGATACAGGCCCCGTTATAGGGTGTCAATATCTCCTATGCATTTTATTCCCACGGTCACGTGACGCGGGACATTTAAATGCATAGGAGATACCGGCACACCATAGCGGGGGCTGTGTCTCGGGAAGCAGGGGGTTCCCAGACCTCAGATCAACAACGTTCTGCTCCGGAGACCCCCTACTACAACACACTAGTATTAAAACCCAAATAAAAAGTTTAACAAATTTGTTACCGTAGCGGCTATCTGCTATGGTAATGAAGCTGCTTTAATGTAGTTTTTATTAATAGTGTGCGGGACCAGGGGGTCTCCTGAGATGAATTGCATTGATTTTAGCCTCGGGGACCCCCTGCTTCCCGGGTTACAGGCCCTGGTATGGAGTGCCATTATCTCCTTCAGTATTTAAATCCCACAATCACGTTATGCGGAAGATTTAAAAATGGCGGCGATACCGGTACCCAATGCTTAATACTGGGGCCTGTAACTCAGGAAGAAGGGGGTCCCTAAAGGCAAATAATCTCAGGAGTCCCCTGCTCACGTACACTATTAATAAAAATTACATTAAACCAGTTTAATTACCTTAGCGGATATGCGCAACGGCAATGAAGGGGTTAAGGCACAATAGCAGGTTTATTGAGGGCAGAGGGGGTGAGTGAAGCGGGTACTTGGCCTTCACTCACCCCCTCTGCCCCAATAAACATTACAATATGTACTAACCACCAATAGACAACCCACCCACACCTGTGCCCCCAAATAAAAAAACATTTAAAAAATGCCAGAGGCCGTGTGGGTCCCCGCAAGTGTCCATGAGCCTCCAGGTGGTGCACACGGGTGTCTGTGAGCCTCCAGGTGGTCTCTGTGGGTGTCTGTGGGTCCTTGGGTGTTCCCTGTGGGTGTCTGGGGCACTCGGGTGGTCCCAATGGGTGTCTGGGAGCCCTGGGTGGTCCCTGCTGGCCTTCCATACCAATCCTGTTTGAAAAAAATAATGTGAAATATATTGCAATAAATACACCTCCGCCTCCCCCCCAACACATACTGTACAGTAATGGCAAAATAACTATTATCCAGATATGAATAATAGCTAATTTGCCCATTATTAAATAAAAAAAAATTGCCAGTCAGCATAAATAAAGTAAATACACTTTTCTACTTACCCCTGCCATCATGAAGGGTGTCCTCATCAGCATAGTGCAGGTTCATGTCCTCTGATGCCAGAAAGAATACAAGAAAAAATACAATCTAATGGACCCTAAGCCCTTAATCCCCTTAGCGGTTAATAACCACTGTAGCAATTAAGGAGTTAACCCACCCTCCTGGAGGTGATAATGGGTAGAAACATCCTCGTAGAAGCACGGAACCGGGTAAGAGGTCGATGGGGCAATCGAATGGACAGTGAGGTGGCAACTCCTCGGATTGAGCTTTGTTGAAAACAGCCTGAAATTCAGAATAAATCTTTGGTAGAAGAGAAGTTACCTGTTCAGGTATGGAGACCCTGCATATGGCTTTGGATGGTAAGGAGAAATTCTGGGAGCAGTAGGAACTCCATTGGAACGATTGCGCCTCTGTCCAGTCGATCCGATGGTTATGCCGCTGAAGCCACAGAAGTCCCAAAATAATGGCCACTATAGGCATATAAATGACGGCTAGTTGGATCGACTCGGTTTGGTCCTCTCTGGTCTGCAATTGAAAGGGGACAGTTTGGAGAGAAATAAAGGCGGGTTGTAAAGGTCGACCATCGATAGTCTCCAGTCAAACTGGGGGACCAAAGAAATTTTATTATTTTCAACAAATCCATGGTCGATAAAATTCCCACCTCACCCGGAGTCCAGAAATCCCAAGTGGTGGCCTTGAAGGTTTGACTGGTTAGGGTGACAGGTACGAAAAGCCTGGTTGGTGTTTGGGGAGGAAAAGCAGACCATGTTCCCAGTGAGGTCCCCCCGGCTCTTACTGGGATTTTGTGTTTCCCGACTTGTATGGCAAGCAAGTACCTGGTGTCCTGCATTTCCACAATAAAGGCAGAGTCCGGCATCACGTCTACATTGTTTCTCTCCGAACGACAATTTGTTGCCTGCAAGCTGCATGGGTTCCTCCGGATCCAGAAGCGGAGGTTAAGGGGACCCTGTATAGGGGGTGCGAGAAGAATGCGTACCTGGCTTGTGTTGCGTTCTCTCGTCTTTTCTCTCCGGTAGCCTTAAGTCCACTAGAATACATAGTCCGATGAGCTCTTAAAGCTTTGTGGGGCGCGCCTGTGCAGTGAGTTCATCTTTAAGACACTCGGAGAGATCTTGCCAGAATGCTGCCGCCAATGCCTCATCATTCTAGTTGGTCTCAGCCGCTATGGTCCAAAATTCAAGGGCATGCCGGGCCACGGGGTGGCTTCCTTGGAATATATGAAACAGAAATGAAGCAACTGTTACTGGAACACGTCACCTGCGGCGTGTTCCCTCCTTACTTCCAGCTGTACAGCATCCAGTTACAGGAGATCTGAGAGCGCGTCCCCCGCAGCGTGCTTCCTCCTTGCCCCCTGATTTACAGCCTCCCAAGCACGATACAGAGCATGCGCTCCCACAGAGGGCTTTCAAGATTCCCACGGAGCTTGGCTCAGCCTCTCCACTTGTGCCGTGTGGCTGTCCCGCATGGGACACACATGTAACACACGTGTACCGCTCCACAGCTGCGCGTCAACTCTAATATCTCCCTCACCTGTCTCCTGCTTCTCACAGCCTATCCCTTCCTCCGTTCCACCCCCTTCTCTCATTGGACTCCTGTTTCTATATATGCACGGCTCTTTCACTTCCTCTTTGACTGAGCATAGTTATTGGTAGCCGTGTGTTCCCACGTCTCTGTCTCTGCCTTGTTGTGTTTGTGCTATTAACCTTGTTGCTACTTGCTTTCCTGTGTAATGACCTGGTTAGAATTTGGACCCTACTCTAGATTATCGATCTCGGCTTGCCTCTGACATTCCGACCTTCTCCATCCCTGACCACGGCAAATGGGCAATCTACTTCTCTACTGGCTCCAACCCTTGACCATTGCATCTCAGACTCTGACTACTCTCCTGGCACCTACCTATGACCTCGGCAAGTATCAAGACTAACCCACTCTCTCCAACACAGACCCAGCGATCTTGACTATCCACTCTCCAGGCATGCTGCTGTGGGTGCGGAGTTCTATACTTTCCCACCTCAGTATCGTATTATGGGTGAAGGGTTGGTATCGGTGCAGGGTGGGTTAATCCCTTAATTACTTTCACGGTTATTAAGGGGTTAACTGGCATTTGAATATATATTTTTTTGCCATCTGAGACGTTTGATGACCGGATGCCCATCACATTGCCAGGGGGTAAGTTGAACTCTATTTATTTACTTTATTGATGCTGTTTTATGTGTTTAACAATGGGCAAATAATTTATTATCCATATCTGGATAAAAGTTATTTTGCACATTACTGTAATGTATGTGTTTGGGGGGGGGATTTATTTATTTATTTAAATGTATAGGACAGGTTTATTTTTTTTAAATACAGGGTTGGTTCCTTAGGTCTGCGGGGACCTCTGGAGACCACCTGAGGACTCCCCGGATGCCCACGGGCACCAGGCTGCGGACCCATGGGGAAGAACCGGGGCCCCACAGCTATGGGGGCTCTGCGGACCCGTAGGGACGACCGAGGGTCCCAGACCCCAGAGGGAATCACCAGAGGACCCTCAGACACCTGTGGGGCTGACCCAGGGACACCCAGACACCCGTGGGCCCACCCGTGGTGACCCGCGGGGACCACCTGGATACCCACGGTGCCTGGCAGGGACCACCCGTAGGCCTCCAGACCCTGTGGGAACCCCCCTCTGGTTCACTGTGGGGCCTGCGGACACCCGCAAGGACCACCGGGGACTCCCGTGGGCCTGGGGTGTTAACCCTGTATGTAAAAGAATAAATCATGTATTTAAGGGGGGGGGCACAGGGGGTGGGTTATGTATTGTTTATTAAAAAGAGTCATGTTTATTGTGGGTAGCGGGGGTGGGGGAAGGGGTATTGTCCCCAAGCCAGGGTGGGTAGGCCTCCTGGTGAGTAGTGTGTGAGGGTAGATAAGCCTCACGGGTGGGTAGTGGGGGCAGGTGTTTTGGCCTCCCGAGTGGTGGGTGAGGGTGGGTAACCCCTTAATGACTATAGCGGTTAATGACCGCTAAGGTGAATAAGGGGTTAGGGGACATTACATTGGCTCTTTTTATTCTTGTGTATGTTTTGTAGCACCCGAGTGAGACATGGGCAGGATGAGGATGAAGACTGCCTTTCGTCGTGGGTGCCTGGAAAAGGTAAGTGCAATATGTATTTACTGTATTTATTGGGATTAATGTATTTTACATGGGAAAATGCATTATTATCCATATCCATACACCCCCCGGACTTCTGCGGGGAACCCTGAACCCCAGGATGCCCACGGGGTCACCCGGTGGCACCGTGGGTTCAGCCGGGGACACCTGCTCCTTTTGCACCTGCCTTGAGCTTGCGTGCTTTTTTCAGCGCGTTTTTAAAGAACGATCACTTATCGTAGCTTTGAGAATCACGCAGACTGGCAGAAATCAGCGCATTTAGCTGATCGTATGAGCTTTGTGGGACTTAGAAAAATTTCTTGAAAAAACCCCGTTTTAGAGCGCAAAGTGCCTGTTATCCCTGCTCTGTGATTCGCGCTGAGCACAATATCATGATCTAAAAGCACTTTGCGCTCTTAAAACGACTTATCACAGCTTAGTGCATAGCCCCTATGTGTGAAAAACTAAGTACACCCTTACTGCTTCCATAGGAATTAAGATGCTAAGTAGCAGACAGGTACTGCTAATCAAATGCCCTTGATTAATTGATCATCAACAAGTTTGAGCACCTCTATAAAGCCGAAGTTTTAGAAGTTTGCTGGTCTGGAGTATTCAGGTGTGTGTTAACACAATGCCAAGGAGGAAAGACATCAGCAATGATCTTAGAGAAGCAATTGTTGCTGCCCATCAATCTGGGAAGGGTTATGAGGCCATTTCCGAACAATTTTAAGTCCATCATTCTACAGTGAGAAAGATTATTCAAAAGTGGAAAACATTCAAGACAGTTGCCAATCTTCCCAGGAGTGGACGTCCCAGCAAATTCACCCCAAGGTCAGACCGTGCAATGCTCAGAGAAATTGCAAAAAAACCAAGAGTTACATCTCAGACTCTACAGGCCTCAGTTAGCATGTTAAATGTTAAAGTTCATGACAGTACAATTAGAAAAAGACTGAACAAGTATGGTTTGTTTGGAAGGGTTGCCAGGAGAAAGCCTCTTCTCTCTAAAAAGAACATGGCAGCAAGGCTTACACTGGCGACACACTTTATTCGAGCTTGGCTAGTCCCACGAATTCGGGTATACCCGGGTGTATTGAGGTTTGTGACTGTTTTCTGCCCGAGTGCATTGAGTTATTTTCCAAGCAGGGATTGAAGCATTTTATTCCCGCTGGCTGCAATACTGCACAGTATATATATATATACTGCATTACAATTCATGAATTTATGCCATCTGGTAGACACGCGAAGCATTGCAGCCTATTAAATCCTAATCATTATCATTTAACAGATCAGCCGCCCATCAGCCAGGCATGAACCCAGGCTGGGAAGGCAAATGCAACGGGGCTTGTCAGAGGTGAGGAGTGGCGCATTCCAGGTATCTGCCAGGTACATACCGGGTATTTGCTCGAATAAAGTGTGTCGGTGCAGTAGGTTTGCAAAGTTGCCTCTGAACAAACCACAAGACTTCTGGAACAATGTCCTTTGGACAGACGAGACCAAAGTTTAGATGTTTGGCCATAATGCACAGCGCCACGGTTGGCGAAAACCAAACACAGCATATCAGCACAAACACCTCATACCAACTGTTAAGCATGGTGGTGGAGGGGTGATGATTTGGGCTTGTTTTGCAGCCACAGGACCTGGGAACCTTGCAGTCATTGAGTCGACCATGATCTCCTATGTATACCAAAGTATTCTAGAGTCAAATGTGAGGCCATCTGTCCGACAGCTAAAGCTTTGCCGAAATTGGGTCATGCAACAGGACAATGATCCCAAGCACACCAGAAAATCTACAACAGAATGGCTGAAAAAGAAAAGAATCAAGGTGTTGTAATGGCCCAGTCAAAGTCCAGACCTCAACCTGATTGAAATGCTGTGGCGGGACCTTAAGAGAGCTGTGCATAAACAAATGCCCGCAAACCTCAATGAACTGAAGCAACGTTGTAAAGAAGAGTGGGCAAAAATTCCTCCACAATGATGTGAGAGACTGACAAAGTCATACAGAAAACGATTACTTCAAGTTATTGCTGCTACAGGTGGTTCTACAAGCTATTGAATCATAAGGTTTACTTAGTTTTTCACACATGGCTTCTCCATTTTGGCTTTATTTTTGTTAAATAAGTAATGAGTGTAATATGTCATGTGTTGTTGTTCATCTGAGGTTGTATTTACCTAATTTTAAGACCTGCTAAGGAACAGATGATTGTTATTATGTCCTGATATGTAAAACCATGGAATTCAAAGAGGGTGTACTTTCTTTTTCACATGACTGTACTTGGTGATGGGGTATCCAGAACCTCTCTTCGGGTCCAAACCCTTTCCAGTGGACCAAGTACTGGATTGATCCCCTTGATCTTCTAGAGTAGATGATGGACTGTATCTCGAACTCCTCTTGTCCTTGTATGATCACCGGTTTAAGACTAGAAGTGTTAGGAAATAGAGAACTTTGAAACACAGGCTTAAGGAGGGAAACATGAAATACTGAAGGTATCTTCATAGAAGGAGGCAGTTGTAACTGGTATGCAACCGGATTGATCTGTTGCAAAATGGAAAATGGGCCCAGGAACCTGGGGGCCAGTGTGAGGGTCGGTGTCTTCAGCCTTATATTTTTTTAAGAGAGCCACGCCCTGTCTCCTGGTTTGAAGTTGGGCACTTTGCTCCGATGACGGTCCACTTGAACCTTTTGTCTGCGAGTTGCTTCCACAAGAGTCCTCTGTATCCTCTTCCATGATTCTTGTAAATAATTGTTTCTGTTGTTCGCTGCTGGGACCCCAGAGGGAGGAGAGGAAATGGGAAGCCGTGCCGGGTGAAATCCATAATTGATAAAGAATGGTGATTCTTGTGTAGATTCGTTCCTTAAAGAGTTGTGGGCAAACTCTGCCCATGGGAGAAGGTCCACCCAATCATCTTGGGCGCCGGAAATGAAGCACCGTAAATATTGTTATAAAGTTTGGTTACTTCTTTCGGTCTGTCCATTGGTCTGGGGATGATACCCTGAAGAAAAATGAAGAGCAATTTTCATTCTTTGGGCGAATGCACGCCAGAATTTAGAGACGAATTGAGGACAACGGTAGGATACTATGGTCAGTGGTACCCCGTGAACACGAAAAATATCTTTGACAAAGATATCCGCTAAGGTAACGGAATTGGGTAGGCCTTTGAGAGGGATGAAGTGAGATTGTTTTGAAAATCTGTCGACGATAACCAAAATAGTATTCATTCCTTTAGAAATAGGAAGCTCGACAATAAAATCCATAGAGAGATGACTCCAGGGGCGTTCAGGCACTGCCAGTGGGTGTAGTAGACCCGGTGGTTTGTTGTGTGTAGCTTTATCCTGAGCGCAGAGAGAACGGGATTTGATGAATTCCACAATGTCCTTTAGCATGGTAGGCCACTAGAAGGTTCGCCTGATGAGATCAGATGTTCTTCTGGTACCAGGATGACCGTCAGATTTAGATGAATGACCCCAGTCTAGAATCTTTTTATGAAATTGAGGATCAGCATATAGACAACCATCCGGCACCTCAAGACCATTGGGAATGCGTGTTTGAGTAGCCAAAATGTAATCCAGGACGTCAAAAGAATTGGCAGAAATAACGTATTTGGAAGGAAGGATAGTCTCCGATATATCTTCAGACTTGTTTTCGACCACGAACTGGTGGGACAGTGCATCAGCTTTCAGGTTTTTAGACCTGGGAATATAAGAAATAAGATAATTGAATCTAGAGAAGAAGAGAGACCAACGGGCCTGACAAGCTCGAAGACGACGGGCGTTTTCTATGTACAGCAAGTTTTTATGATCTGTGAGAATTGAAATGGGATTTTCAGTACATTCCAAGAGGTGTCTCCATTCTTGTAGTGCGAGTTTGATAGAGAGGAGCTCCCTGTTGTCAACGTCATAATTCTGTTCCGCCGAGGAAAACTTCTTAGAAAAGAAACCGCAGGGGTGAATCTTGGCCTGAGGTGATTGCCATTGAGAAAGAATAGCGCCGGTGCCAACGTCAGATGCGTCTACCTCCAGAGTAAAAGGTAGTTTGGGATCTGGGTGACACAGAATAGGTGCAGAGCCAAAAGCTTCTTTGAGAGATTTGAAGGCTTGAAGTGCCACAAGTGGCCAGGAAGAGGTGTTTGCTCCTTTCTTTGTCATGGCCGTAATAGGAGTTACAGTAGAAGAATTTTTTTTGATGTCTTTGCACTAATAATTAGCAAATCCTAAGAATCTTTGAGTTGCTTTCAAGGAGGTTGGCTGTGGCCATTCTAGCACTGCCTTAAGTTTTGGAGGGTCCGTGGAGAATCCGGTGTCTGAAATAATATAGCACTGATGAAATAGGCACTTCTCTAGTTTGGCACATAGGAGATTCTCCTGAAGGCGAGACAAGACCAGCTTAATGTGATGGATGTGTTCTGATTTAGAAAAGATGAGAATGTTGTCAAGATAGACTATGACAAAAAGATTGAGAAGATCTCGAAAAATCTCTCATTTAAGAATTCTTGGAATACTGCCGGAGCATTACAAAGGCCAAAGGGCATGACTAAATATTTGTAATGCCCATCACGAGTGTTGAAGGCCGTCTTCCATTCATCGCCTTGGCATATACAGACAAGATTATATGCTCCTTAAAGGTCCAATTTGGAAAAGATTGTGGACCCTTGTAAGCGATCAAAAAGCTCAGAGATGAGCGGTAGTGGGTAACGGATCTTATTAAGCCCCCTGTAGTCTATACAAGGGCTGAGAGACCCGTCTTTCTTTTTAACAAAGAAAAAGCCAGTCCTACCTGGGGACGAAGAATTACGAATAAATCCCCTCCAGATTTTCTTGAATATATTCAGACATCGCTTTGGTCTCAGGAAGAGAGAGGGTAAGATCTGACTTTGGGAAGAACAGAGCCTGGCAAAAGATCAAAAGGCCGATGTGGGGGAAGAACCTCAAAGTGTACCTTGTCAAAGACATCTTTGAACTCAGCATAAACTTCAGGAAGAGCAGGTTTGTCTTCTTTAGGGACCTTTAAACCGCAGATTTGTTGTCTCAAACTGAAACAAGACTTGGTACATTGAGGGCTCCACTATATGGGTCTTTGTTTGTCCAATCCAACTGTGGGTTGTGTCGTTGAAGCCAGGGGAGGCCCAAGATTACCTCAACGGATGGTGTATGAATTACGTCCAGAACAATCTCCTCTTTATGTCCGTCTTTAGTGACGAAAGAGAGTTTGCAAGTCTTCAGAGAGATGAAGGCTGGCTGGAGGGGACGTCCGTCGATGGCTTCCAACCCGACAGGCACAAATTTATGGAAAAGCGGGATCCTGTTCCTTAAAGCAAAGTCTTGGTCAATAAAATTACCTCCTGAACCGGTCAATGAAGGCGGATATAGAGACCTGGAACTTGTCACTCTTGAGGAGAATGGGGAGCATGATCCATCTCTGCAAAGTTTCCTGGGAAGAATGGGAAGGAGAGATAGTGCCCAATGTGATCCCCTTATACCTCATTGAGGTTTGACGTTTCCCAGTTTGAGTGGACAGCGAGATAGTTGATTACCAGGGTGACCGCAATAGTGACAGAGGCCGCTGTCCCGCTGGCGCTGTTTCTCAGTGAAAGATAATCGGTGGCTGTCCAGTTGCATAGGTTCAGGATCGTCTGAAAGTGAAGGATCTATAGGAACAAGATTATTGATAGAGGGTCTGGCCGGAAGAGGCAGAGAGTAAGAGCATTCGACCTTTCAGGCAGTCAGTCAAGGCAGTCAGTCACTCACCCACCCACCCAGTCAGTCAGTCACCCACTAAAGCAGTCAGTCACCCACCCAGGCAGTCAGTCATAGGCAGTCAGTCACCCACCCAGGCAGTCAGTCACCCACCCACCCACCCAGGCAGTCAGTCACCCACCCAGGCAGTCAGTCACTCAACCACTCACCCATTCAGTCACCCACCCACTCAGGTAATCAGTCACCCACCCACCCAGGCAGTAAGTCACCCACCCACCTAAGCACTCAGTCACCCACCCAGGCAGTCAGTCAAGGCAGTCACCCATCCAGTCAGTCAGTCACCTACCCAGTCAGTCACCCAGTCAGTCAGTCACCCAGTCAGTCACCCACCAAATCAGTCAGTCACCACCCCGTCATTCACCCAACCAGGCAGGCAGTCACCCACCCACTCAGGCAGTCAGTTACCCACCCAGGAAGGCAGACACCCACCCAATCAGGCAGTCAGTTAAGGGTAGTCAGTCACCCACCCACCTAGGCAGTCAGTCACCCACCCACCCAGGCAGTCAGTCACCCACCCACCCAGGCAGTCAGTCAGTCACCCACCCACCCAGTCAGTCAAGTCAGTCACCCAGTCAGTCAGTCACCCACCCAGTCAGTCACCTAGTTAGTCAGTCAGTCACCCACCCAGTCTATTTGTCACCCACCCAGTCAGTTACCACCCAGTCAGTCACCACCCAGTCAGTCACCACCCAGTCAGTCACCCACCCAGGCAGGCAGCCACATGTCTTTTGTTGAAAATATAAAAATAAAACAGATTGCATTGTAATGTTTTTTTCCATATTACAATAAGAAGAAAACAGTTAAGTAAAAGTTGCGCGCTAAATTTTTTTTTTCCGTGGTAGGTGCGCTATGGGTTTGAGGGTTGGGGAGCCCTGCTCCTTTCATTAGTCTTGGGCCCCATGATTTCTGTTGGCGGCCCTGCCTGGTAGCTGCAGGCAGTGCTGGGGTTAAGTCCTAACAAGGCTCTGACATTTGAGTTAGTCCCATTTATGTTATTATAATGTTGCACTTCCAAAGCACGTCTGGACTTGTGCTTCTCTAGCAGTTGCCAGAGGATCCCCTGCCTAGAGATGTGACCAAGTGGCAACAATTAATCTGCCCAGATACTGGGGTAGAGTGTTGGCCACGATCTGGGTATAAAAGTTGGGGATCCATTATTTTGGATGCAGATCAGACTCCAGGGAGGATCCCCCGCAATACCAGTGAAGACATCAGACCCCAGACCCAATAACACTAGGCAGGTCTCAAGGCTCTCCTACAGTAGCCTATAAAGCAGCAGAACAGCTTTTATCTGTTTCAGTATAGGGACAGTATCCCAATGTTAGGGGCTCCTTAGAGAGGTGCAGATAAGAATCTACATTGCTGTAGGGAGCAGTCCATTCTCAGGGTTAAGTAGGGATCTGTGATGGACCAACTCACAATGGGAGAGACTGATGGATGCTGTATTGGAATACTGAAAACCAGTCCTGTTTATATGGACTATGCTGCTGTTATAATAAAGACAAATTGAAAGTTCCTGGCCCCCTCTTCTTTTCACCACTCCCTTATACAAGCTGGCACGGATCCACCATCTACCCTGAGATGCAAAAGGTAAACTGCTGAGCACCTACACCCTTTTAAACAAGTACTGTATAAACCCTGTCAAAGCAACAGAGACTGTCTATATTCCCCTTTTTACCTTTGCAACATATCCCTCATATTGGGGGGAGGGGGCATAGGTGTGTTACATAGGCAATACCGCCGACTGGCACTATTCACAGATTCGATTCATCCAGAAGTTCAGAGACCCTGAAATGAGCTTTGAAGGGGATAGAGAGAGGTCGCCGGCAAAATGGCATAGATTTGCTCAATTTTTTTTTACAATATATTCACATTCGAATATTAATCTCAGAATCAAAAATTGTCTAAAACTCTTGTTGAATTTTAATACCTCCATCCGTCTTTACTCAAAATGAAGCATGAAATCAGCATGAAATAGCAAAGTAAGTTACATATCTATAAAAACAAATTGGGATGTTTAAATAGAATTGGATTATTTAATGTTACATATAATTATGATCATTTATAAACTGTTATATGTTTTTTACATATCCTTGTATTATTGATAAATTGCCCCTCTTATGTTTTATGAAAAGCTCAACTCTTTTGTGTCATTATAGTACAGTCAAGTAGTATGTAACTTTGTTTTATTTAATGTGCTCTGTGGATTTAATCTCTTCCAGTATATCACTTGTGGCCATGGTTGACTTTATTATCTTGCATGAACAACTGCTCAGGTTTCACAATAATTCCATTTACTGCAGTGTGCAGATTTGTTTTCTTTTGTTGATAGGGATATTAAAGTACTCATGCAATCAGCATGAGTATATATTACTTCTCAGCAGCTCGGCATACATTCTTGTGCCATCTCTTATTATTAAAGTTGTATTATAAGGCTATATAAAAAAAAAAGAGACAACCAAATGGTGGCTCCAAGTTACATGAAAAATTACTATAATCACTATTTTGGAAACACCCATCTATTGGCAAAATGGTTGATCCCTTTACAAAGCTTTAGTAGAAGAGCCACTAATTAAAAAAAATCAGACTCTGTGGGTAATTGTAAAGATTAACACTGTCACTTTAAAAAAGAAATGATGTCCTGAAGGGAAACATACTAAGCCATGTAAAGTAGCTATTATGAAAATGTTTAGCCTTTGGAATGTATTTCAGGCAGCATTTGTGTTGCCAGATTTGTCAGCCAAAAACTCACTAAACAGATTTGTCAGTAGCTGAGGCCATAATCTTTAAAACAGACATTGGCATAGAGATTAAAAATCAAGGGAATTATATTGCTTTTGTTACTGAACGCTGCAATTCCTTTGTATTTAGTTTATTTTACGTGACCTGTTACTCAAGGCAAAGATCAGACTTTAGTTGTTTAAATAAAAATGAATTCATTCAATTTTTTTTCCACATTCCAGAAGGAACAGCAGCTATTGTGTGATATGGAAAGCCTATGGTTTATCTAAAACATTAAATCAAATGTCTGTTTCATCACACAGATGTTAATTCTAAGGCTAGGACTTTATAATTGTAATTTAAGTTACCCTTGCCTAAGGAGCTGCAATCAAATTATTAGAGTGTTGCAATGAGAGTATCTGGGTCAGAGCAGCATCTTGCAAGGGGATTCTCTTACATGATGAGAAATCGTGGCTTCTCCTGGGAAGCAATTGCACCATTATGGACTTAATAACTACATGATTAGATCTGCTTCTGATTAGTGAGTAGACTTTGTTGCAGAAAATATTGTACTGTTTGTCTCTTCATCCCTTAAATGATTACATATTAGGAAGATCATTTTAGCAAACTTTCCCCGTTGTAAAACGAGTGCAACTCTGGTTCCAAAATCAAATGGAGGTTTAGCAAATGAATACTATCACATTGCTTGAATATTGTTTTTTTCTTTCCTATATACAGTACGTATGATATAGAGTATTATATAAAGTTTGCTGCAGGAACATTTTCAAAATAATTTCAAATAAATGGTTGCCAACATGCCTCAAATCACAATATCTATCAATCTATCAATCTATCTTTCTATCTATCTATCTATCTATCTACAAAAGTATTTAATACAATTACTTTGGATTATACTTTTGAGTGCAGTCGTCTTTGTGCCATCATTCCTGCTGGTAATGTATACCTGTATTAGTTTATGGCCATAGCACCAGACCTATCAAGTTTATTTACTGGAGTGCTGGTTACCTTCCTTCTCATATATATATATATATATATATATATATATATATATATATATATATATATATATATATATATATATATATATATTCCCATGATGTGCTTTAAAGCTGAGTTAACAGCGAGCATAAGCTTATATGGGCTCCATGTAACAATGGTTTTTCAGGCAAAAGGTGACACAGTGTGCTCATTTGCATGTCATTTCCCAGAATCCCTTGCTGCAGTGGAAACACTGTATGCTGGGTAATAATGGTGAAAGGTAGGGTTGCAAACCTGCCTTAGACATGTGAATGTGCTCACAAGTGATCTTTTTATTTGCTATATATATATATATATATATATATATATATATATATATATATATGCAAATACAACTGTATTTGCATATTTGCTTTCCTGTGGAGGGTTTTTGTCACTTTTTTTACTCACCATAACTTAACTCAGTATTATGGTATATATATATATATATATATATATATATATATATATATATATATATATATATATATATATATATATATATAAGCAAGAATCAGCACTCTTAGTAAAGATAATAATAAGGTCTGGTGCTTGTCCCTTAAAAATAAATAGAAAGAATATACGTTACCATCCGAGGACAGATAAAGTAGAGACAGCACACAGTGGGAAGATGATAAAAGGTTATATTAGCTTAAACAGCATCACAGATAACCGACGTTTCAACCCCAGAGTGAGGTCTTTGTCAAGGGGATACACTCACGGGGTAGCGCTATGCCCTACATTTTTGGGTGGGCCCAGACGTTGGGGAAAGGTACATCAGGTATTAGTGCCTAGCACCTAATGTACTTTGGGGACACTCATTAGTGGTGCTGAGTTGGGGGTTGTTATACTGTGTGGTACAGGGTACTGTTGATGGTGTATAGTAAAAGTTGTTATTATATATACAGGCGTGTGTGTGTATTACTGGTATTGTTCCTGGGAAGTGCTTATCCTGCTGCGTCAGGATCCCTTTCAGGTGGAGGCACTGTGCCAAGGTGGATATACAATCCCCTGATGAAATCACTTGTGTGAAGAAACGCGTAGGGTAATTGCTAAATGAGAGCAAGCAAACACCATACCTCTGCATTTGGGACTCAAAGACGCTGATACTGACAGCCTACTCCCCACGGCTCCTGCTTTGGTTTACCCGGTCTGGCACCCGCCACATGTGCAGATAGTTTCCGGAGGATGCAAAGAGAAGTGACACGGTACCTGAGTTCCTGCTGGACGGTGGCTCAGAAGGCTTCTGATCGTGTTCAGATCGTGTGCAGTGGAGAGGCGTGTGAGCAGAGCAGCAGAGTTCCTGTGCTTGGTGCATGAGTATTACTCATAACTCGCTCTTTTATTCATGTTGTTTGTGAGTTTTAAATTGTTGGACTCTTTTTTGTTACATTAAATGACAATATTATACATATTGCACTAGGATCGGGCGCTTTCTTTTTTTGTCTTCATAGATCTACTGGAAGGTCGTTGGTTCCACGTAGAAGGCTGCCACTATCCTGCAAAGAGTGCTATTTTGGATTTGTGTATATTTTTTCATTCATCCACCTATGTTTTTTATTTACATTGATTTTTTCCAACATTGTTTACCACAGCCATTTTTGTTTACTTTAACTATAGATACTAGCATTTTTTATCGTTTAGGATATAAATATTTAATTACAAAACTGTTCATCATTTTATGCTTTTAGAGATATCTCTTTGCCATGTAATAGAGTATAGGCATCTATATAATTTTCTCATATACAGTATGTACATGTATAGGGTTATTTAGATCCCAACAGGCGCAGTCTTTTTTTCTGTATATATATACATATATACAGCCGCGGCCGCTTTCATTTTAAAACTTCTCGGTTATTTTCCGGTGACTTTTTCAAAATGCTACGCGTTTGACCGCGTTCATGCCGTATTCATGCCGGCCGTCACACGCGCTTGATCTGTTTAATGATAATGGTTCGGATTTAATTTGGTGCAATTCTTTGTGTATTCACCAGGTGGCAGATATTCATGAATTGTCATGAATTGTAATGTGTACACTACAGTACTGTACATGTGCTTCAGTAATGTGTTGACTTGCAGATGTTTTAAAAATACCACAGTGGTCCATTGTGAATTGACCTTGGGACTGAAGAAGTTACAATACTGTATCAATTTAGGCGTCACATATTAAAAACTAAATGCACAATGCATCATTGGCTGAGCAGCTTCTACAGTAGATACTGAACAATTGGTGGACACGTAGGCGCATGCGCCTACTGTATGTCTCATTGGGACCTTGTTGAAATGCATATGCATGTCATCACATCTAGGCGCATGTGTGTATGTGAACCAGAGACGCTCCCCGAGAAAATTATTGTTGGGACTGACCGAGGGGACTGTGGGGACTGACTGTGGGAACTTCTTTAAGGAACTAACTAATTTGAACCAACCATTACAGTAATACAGAATTGTTATGCAGGCACATGTCAAAAAACAAAAAAAATAACAAAAAACCCAAAACTTTTTTTTTAGACTAGAACTTCTAATTGAATGGGAAGTTATACACGCATGCGCATTAATAATCAACAAGGTCACAAAGAGAATTACATGCAGGTGCAGAAATGTGAGACCAGGCTCAGGAAGATTAAAGCCACAAAGCCAACCATTTGAAAATTAATGGTTTGTGAGAGGTGGCCGATAAGAAGTTGAAATCCTTGAGCCTTGTGTGTGTGCAGGGGGGGGGGGGGGTGGGGGGAAAGCATATGATGGATTACCTGTAGTTCAAATAAATATTTTCAACAGGACATCATAATGTTTTGATCCCCACACCCCTGAATAAAAATCACAGTACTATGCCACCCACCTCATAAAGAACGTGCATGACTAGTGTAGAATTGAAAAGCAACAGTACTGATTGATTCTCAGAATATCAAGAATTGGTATGCCAGCACATGTATAGAAACGAAAAAAAAATAACAAAAAAAAACAAAACTTTTTTTCAGACTAGAACTTCTAATTGAATGGGAAGTTATACACGCATGCGCATTAATTATCAACAAGGTCACAAAGAGAATTACACGCAGGCGCAGAAATGTGAGACCAGGCTCGGGAAGATTAAATACACCATCAGCAAGATCATTATTTATTTATTACACACTCTTGATCTTGAAACAAGACACAAATTATTCAGTATGCATGGTATATATCCCAATGGGATCTATATCGTCCAATAGAGACATATTTAAAAAGGTAGAATCACTCTTATATATACTACATGGATACTACATCTAGTCTTACGATATAACTAAATCCCCCAAAATCCTCAATCCTTCCTGTGAACTCCAATATGTATATAGGCTTACACCTATCAATTCACAAGGTACAAGCATAATCTAAGAAGAGATAATATTTACTTATAAAGTTGTTATTTAAATCTATAGCAAATTACAAGCTAAATAGCCACATTTTAACCATCTTAATTGAAAGTATGCTCTGATTGGCAGACAGGCAAACATACCTTCATTCCCCATGATATTTAAACATCGGGTAGGATCAGACACCCAGACTCCTCCCATCTGAAGAAGCGTGGTGACACATGAAACACGTCATTGGGCGTCATCAGAGCGACATCTCTACCCCACGGAGCACTGCTTGTATCTAAAATTGTCTGAATGTCACTAGACAGATAATAAGTACATATAGGTCCGCCGTGACCTCTCTTGTTTCATCTATTTACATAAGCGCTTTATCCTCACTCCACTGTTGGGTCAGCCGAGACCAGAGAGTGGGGGAATATCTGAAGATCCGACAGTATGTGTGTTGTCATTTGAGACTGGTAACTGTTGCTGTCAAGGATTGAACTTCGGCTGAAGTGGATCCCAGTGGCAGGAACAGCAGGGAGCGAAGTAGGGGTCACAAGCAGAGATCCAAGGCAGGCGGCAGGTAGCGAAGTCCGGTAACAAGCAGGGGTCCGAGGCAGGCGGCAGGTAGCGAAGTCAGGAAACAAGCAGAGGTCGGTAACGAGGAAACTGGAACAGGATGATAGCAAAAGCTAACACAGCAGTAAACACAAGAACCTTGCAGGTGCTAAGGAACCAGTATAAACAGGCAAGGAGGAACAGGAAAGGGAGGTTTATATAGGCAGGCTGAGAGGTGGAGCACAGGTGCAGAGGTGTCAGGTAACAGGTTCTGGAATGTTCCTAGTTTAGCAGCAGCAATCCCGGTGGACAAGTTTAGGTACTGCAGGCTATAACAAGACATTAGAGTGGCAGCAGTCCCGGTGGCAAAGCATAGGTACAGCAGGCTAGAGAATATGACATTACTCCCCCCTCCCAAGAGCGTTCTCCGGACGATCCTTGCTAGGCTTGTCTGGATATCGTCGGTGGAAAGCTTTGACTAGTCGCGGAGCATGTACAAAATCTTTGGGTTCCCAAGACCTCTCCTCTGGGCCATAGCCCCCCCAGTGAACCAGGTACTGTAGTTTCCCTCGGTGTAACCTGGAATCCAAAATTCTTTCCACAATGAATTCCTCTTCGTTATCCACGAGGATGGGTTCAGGGGGAGGAAGTCTCCGTCCAGGAAATGGGTTCTCACGGAAAGGTTTCAGCAGAGAAGAGTGAAACACAGGGTGTATTTTGATGGTCTCAGGAAGCTCTAATCTGAAGGACACTGGATTTATTAGTGCTGAGATGCGAAAAGGCCCGATGTATTTTTGGCCCAATTTAATGGTTGGAACCTTTAGACGTAGATTTTTTGTAGAAAGCCAGACTTTATCCCCGACTTGAAATTCTGGGGAGGGTCTGCGGTGTTGGTCTGCTGCTCTTTTGTACTTTACTTGAGTCTCACGAAGCGTCTCTTTGAGGGTCTCCTGGATGTCTCGCAGAGTCTCCAGTTTCTCTGTAACTGCCGGAATGGGGCCCGAAGATGGAAAACGAGGAATAAAGGTTGGATGAAATCCATAATTTGAGAAAAAGGGGCTCTTCTGAGTCGATGAATGATGTGAGTTGTTGTATGAAAACTCAGCTAATGGTAGGAAATCAATCCAGTCATCCTGGAGATGACAAACAAAACATCGTAAGTATTGTTCCAAAGTCTGATTGGTCCTTTCTGTTTGGCCATTGGATTGTGGATGATAGCCAGATGATAAATTTAAACGAATTCCTAGAGAGGAACAGAAAGTCCTCCAAAATTTTGAAGTGAATTGTACCCCTCTATCGGATATGATCTCATCAGGAGCCCCGTGAAGCCGAAACACCTCTTTCACAATCAAGTTGGCTGTCTGGTCTGCAGAAGGAAGATTCTGTGCTGCAATGAAGTGAGCCATCTTTGTAAGTCGATCCACCACTACCAGGATGGTATTATGTCCATTTGATCGTGGCAGGTCAACAATAAAATCCATTGATATGGACCCCCAAGGACGAGTTGGAACCGGAAGAGGCTGCAGTAAACCCACGGGTGATGCTCGAGGGGTCTTGGTGCTAGCACAAGTTTCACAGGAGAGGACATAGTCTTTAACATCTTGTGCTAATTTAGGCCACCAAAAAGAGCGAGACAACAGTTCCTGTGTCTTGAGGACACCTGGGTGACCCGCGGGTCGGGAGTCGTGCATTAATTGGAGCACCTCTAATCTTACCTCCTTAGGAACGAACAGACGATCATTACAGTTCCAGAGACCATCACATAGAAATAGTTCTGCTTCCGGAGGAGGGTTTTTAAGAAAAGTGTCATTTGAGTAGGCTCCCTTAATTCGTGTGAGGAGATCGGCAGAGAATGTGACGCCCAAAAAATTTCTTTTTGGAAGAATAGTTTCTTCTTGCTCTTTGTCTGAACTAGGATTAGGAAAGGACCGTGACAAGGCATCGGCTTTCCCATTCTTGGAGCCAGGGCGGTATGAAATGTGGAACTGAAATCTTGCAAAGAAGAGAGCCCATCTGGCTTGTCGCGCAGACAGTCTCTTTGCGGATCGAATGAATTCTAAGTTCCTATGATCCGTAAAGACCGTAATTGGATGATTGGCCCCCTCCAGTAGATGTCTCCACTCAGAGAATGCAGCTTTTATAGCCAAGAGTTCTTTGTTTCCGATGTCATAATTTCATTCAGCTGTTGACATTTGGTATGAATAAAAAGCACATGGATGAAGGAGCATCTTGGGTCCAATTCTTTGTGACAGAATGGCACCAACAGCGGAGTCGGATGCATCCACTTCCAAGATGAATGGTAATTCTGGATTTGGATGGATGAGGATAGGGGCAGATGTGAAGAGTGACTTCAATTGTTCGAATGCCGCATCCGCTTTAGGAGACCATTTGAAGGGGAATTCCTTCCGTGTGAGTTGGGTGATTGGGGCAATAATGCCAGAGAAATTTTTAATAAAACGTCTATAGAAATTGGCAAAACCCACAAATCTCTGAATGTCCTTTTCATTCCGAGGGATTGGCCATTCCACCACGGCTTGAATCTTGCCTGGGTCCATACTCAAACCCTCGGGAGAGATGATGTAACCGAGAAATTGCATGCTGGTCTTTTCGAATTCGCATTTTTCTAACTTGATGTATAAATTGTACTTACGGAGACGCTCAAGGACAATTCGGACATGTCTCTGGTGATCCATGATGTTATCTGAGAAGACTAGGATGTCATCCAGGTATGCCACTACGAATTGGTCCAATAACTCTCGGAGGACATCATTGATTAAATGCTGGAAGGTAGCAGGGGCATTACAGAGTCCGAAAGGCATCACCAGATATTCATAGTGCCCATAACGGGTTCGGAAGGCTGTTTTCCATTCGTCACCGGGTCGAATGCGGACCAAATTATACGCTCCTCTGAGATCTAATTTGGTAAAGATCTTGGCTGACCGAATTCTTTCCAATAGTTCAGGAATCAGAGGTAATGGGTACCTGTTCTTCACCGTTATCTTATTTAGTTCCCGATAGTCAATGCAGGGGCGTAGAGAACCGTCTTTTTTTCCCACGAAGAAGAGCGCAGCGCCTGCTGGAGAAGTAGAGGGTCGGATAAAACCCTTTGATAGGTTCTCCTGTAGGTAGTCATTGAGGACCTTCAATTCCGGTTCTGAGAGGGAATAAATTCTTCCAAACGGAATAGCAGCACCCGGTAATAATTCAATGGGACAGTCATAAGAGCGATGTGGGGGAAGCGTATCCGCGTTCTTCTTGTCACACACATCTAAAAACTCAGAATAAGGAGCCGGCAGAAGATTTTCTTGAGACGAGGAAATCTTATGTATTCCTACACACTCTGGTATAGGAGTTTTAGGTAGACAGGCTAGCTGACAGTGCTCCGAGGGAAACGTGAGTGTCTTGGTCTTCCAGTCGATTAGTGGGTTATGGATCATGAGCCATGGAATTCCCAGAATCACTGGAAACAAAGGTGATGGAATGAGACCAAATGAAATCTTCTCCTGGTGATTGGGCTCCATGATTAGTGTTAAGTTGCTGGTTTCATGGGTAACAGGTCCAGAGCTCAAGGGAGAACCGTCAACGACTTCCATCCTTTCTGGCGATTCCTTGGCTACAAATGATACCGAATTGTTCTTGGCGAATTCTATGTCCATAAAATTCCCTGCCGCCCCTGAGTCGACCATTACTGTGGTTGAAAAACGATGTGTTCCTTCCTCGATGATAATAGGAACCAGGAGGTGAGGGTGTAGCGAAGGAGGGTTATCTTTCCTTTGAGAAGCAGAGAGAACAGTTTTTGAAATAGCGTGCAGCTGATTTCTTCTAGGGCTCTGGAAAGAAGACCGCCTGGACTTGTTTGGGCAATCAGCGAGATAGTGCCCATCGTTTCCGCAATATAAACAGAGATCTTCTGTTCGGCGTCTATTCCTTTCCCCGGTTGTGATGGGTCCCCGCAGTGTATTTACTTGCATCGGCTCCTCCTCCGTCTCCCTGGAACGTCTTGGGGTACTGACATCTCTAAACCCGGGGGTGCTTGGCATGAACCCCTGTCTCTCCAATCGTCTTTCCGTAAGCCTACGATCAATTTGGATGCATAAACGGACAAAGTCCTGAAATCTCTCTGGGGTCTCCACCCGGGCTAGTTCGTCTTTAACTTGCTCTGAGAGACCCTGCCGAAAATGATATTTCTGCGCGGCCTCATTCCACTCAGTATCGTTAACCCATCTGCGGAATTCAGCGGCGTACTCAGCTGCCGAGCGTCTTCCTTGACGAAGATTGTTCAGAGTTGCCTCAGCGGTTGCACTACGATTTGGGTCATCAAAAATAAGACTCATGGCATCGATAAACTCCTCCAGGTCCCTTAGTAGTGGGCTATCCTGTTCTAACATAGGGGAGACCCAAGCAAGGGCCTCATCCTTGAGCAGGGTTATGATCAGTCCAACCCGGGCTTCGTTGGTATTATAGATGGTAGGCTGAAGCTTGAACACATGTCTGCATTGATTAAGGAAATCCCGAAAAGATTGTCTTTTTCCTCCAAATTTTTCCGGAAGGGTTACACGGGGTGCGGTTTGCACAGTCACAGTGTTTTGACCAGACAAGGTGATTAAGGCTGCACGTAGTTCACGATTCTCAGCTTCCGCAGTGGCGGCTTTTTCTTCTAAGCGGCCAAGACGATTAAACACGTGTCTTTGTTGTTCCTGGTAACCAACCATGATATGTTGCAAGTCATGGAGTGTCTGAGCCTGAGTCGGGTCTGTTCCAGCGGAATCCATGGTAGGGCCTGTTTATTCTGTCAAGGATTGAACTTCGGCTGAAGTGGATCCCAGTGGCAGGAACAGCAGGGAGCGAAGTAGGGGTCACAAGCAGAGATCCAAGGCAGGCGGCAGGTAGCGAAGTCCGGTAACAAGCAGGGGTCCGAGGCAGGCGGCAGGTAGCGAAGTCAGGAAACAAGCAGAGGTCGGTAACGAGGAAACTGGAACAGGATGATAGCAAAAGCTAACACAGCAGTAAACACAAGAACCTTGCAGGTGCTAAGGAACCAGTATAAACAGGCAAGGAGGAACAGGAAAGGGAGGTTTATATAGGCAGGCTGAGAGGTGGAGCACAGGTGCAGAGGTGTCAGGTAACAGGTTCTGGAATGTTCCTAGTTTAGCAGCAGCAATCCCGGTGGACAAGTTTAGGTACTGCAGGCTATAACAAGACATTAGAGTGGCAGCAGTCCCGGTGGCAAAGCATAGGTACAGCAGGCTAGAGAATATGACAGTTGCGCAGTGTTATTTGAGTCTGCTGAAAGTTGGTCTCTGCACTGCTACAATGTATAGAGTTAGAATTGACACAAAAAAGGAGTCAAACTGAGACAACTCTCTATACACTACAAAAACCTAAAGGTTTATACAACACTATAGAAATATTATACATATTCTGTGGTCTGGTACACTGGCGACACACTTTATTCGAGCTCGGCTAGTCCCACGAATTCGGATATACCCGGGTGTATTGAGGTTTGTGACTGTTTTCTGCCCGAGTGCATTGAGGTATTTTCCAGGCAGGGATTGAAGCATTTTATTCCCGCTGGCTGCAATACTGCACAGTATATATATATATACTGCATTACAATTCATGAATTTATGCCATCTGGTAGACACGCGAAGCATTGCAGCCTATTAAATCCTAATCATTATCATTTAACAGATCAGCCGCCCGTCAGCCAGGCATGAACCCAGGCTGGGAAGGCAAACACAACGGGGCTTGTCAGAGGTGAGGAGCGGCGCATTCCAGGTATCTGCCAGGTACATACTGGGTATTTGCTCGAATAAAGTGTGTCGGTGCAGTATATTAAGAAGTACATATTAGGGATATTATAATTCTACCTTATACACACTGATTTATGATAATTCGAGCAAACCTATATATGTGATGTGGGGAGTTTTTTGTATCCCAGTACTTGTATGCTAAGACAGCATGAATATTAAAGCGCCGTTCATTGTGATGAACTTTGATTACAACATAGGAAATATATATGAGATATAGGATATATTTATCCACCATATATACGTATATTCCACATAAGGATATATTCCGTGGGCTTGAGAGATGTCAAAAAAACATATTATATGTTACAGGAAGACATACATATTAATGTGATTACAAGTCTCCACAATTATATGTTAATTCTCTACTTCATTCCAACAGGGATTCTTTTAAACAATACACACTGTAAATAATGGCACAGAGTCACGAATTTAAGGCTGTAATAAAGTTTTATTGTTTTTTATTTTTAATCTGGGTAGCTGATCTGGTAAATACGAGTAGTCATTTGTGAAGCAAGTGAAACTGGTGGGACAATTTATCCAAAGGCATAATAATATATATTAACATAGAGTGCATTCTAGTGGAGGATTCTTTGTTTAATCTTCCCGATATGATCAAAGAAGATCCAAAGCCACAAAGCCAACCATTTGAAAATTAATGGTTTGTGAGAGGTGTCGATAAGAAGTTAAAATCCTTGAGACTTGTGTGTGTGCAGGGGGGGTGAGGGGGGGAAGCGTATGATGGATTACCTGTAGTTCAAAGAAATATTTTCAACAGGTCATCATAATGTTTTGATCCCCACACCCCCAAATAAAAATCACAGTACTATGCCAACCACCTCATAAAGAACATGCATGACTAGTGTAGAATTAAAAAGCAAAAGTACTGATTGATTCTCAGAATATCAAGAAATGTTATGCAGGCACATGTGGAGAAACAAAAAAAAATAACCAAAAAAAACTTTTTTTTCAGACTTGAACTTCTAAATGAATGGGAAGTCATACATGCATGCTCAGGAATGTAATGCCACGCTCTGGAAGATTCAAGCCAGAAAGCCATCCATTACAAATGAATGGTGTGGGAGAGGTGTAGATAAGAAGTTGAAATCCTTGAGCCTTGTGTGTGTGCGGGGGCAAGGGGGAGAGCGCTGTATGATGGATTATAAGTTCAAATAAATATTTTCAAAATGTCATCATAATGTTTAATGCGCCGAAATGTGATACTGTAGCACGCCTATGCGTTTTAAAAATGTTCAAATGAGACAAACTGTACAGTACACGCATGCGCATAAAATAAACCATATGAAAAGAAGTAAAAGTATTGATTACTAAATAAAACATATACTGTAGAAATGTGATAATTTTATATTCGTGGGTGGGTGACAGGGTTATTGGGTGGGTGATTGGGTGGGGTGACGGGTTGACTGGGTGGGATGACTGGGTGATGGGGTGGGAGGTGACGGAGTGGGGGGTGACAGGGTGGGGGGTGACGGGGTGGGGGGTGACAGGGTGGGGTGGGTGGTAACGGGGTGGGGGGTGACGAGGTGGAAGGTGATGGGGTGGGGGGTGATGGGGTGGGGGGTGATGGGGTGGGGGGGTGACGGGGTGGGAGGTGACGGGGTGGGGGGTGACGGGGTGGGGTGGGGGGTGATGGGGTGGGAGGTTATGGGGTGGGAGGTGACGGGGTGGGGGGTGACAGGGTGGGGGGTTACGGGGTGGTGGGTGACGGGGTGGGGTGGGGGTGACGGGGTGGGAGGTTACGGGGTGGGAGGTGACGGGGTGGGGGGTGACAGGGTGGGGGTGATGGGGTGGGGGTGACGGGATGATGGGGTGGGGGGGTGATGGGGTGGGGGGGTGATGGGGTGGGGGGTTGGGAGGGTGATGGGGTGGGGGGGTGATGGTGTGGGGTGATTGGGATGATGGGGGGGTGGGTAATTGGAGTGATTGGGGGGGGATGTGACACTTCTGGTATCCTACACACACACACACACACACACACTCCCATGCACACACACACTCTCTCTCTCTCTCTCCCCCCCTACACACACACACACACACACACACACACACACACACACACACACACACACACACACACACACACACACACTCTCCCATGCACTCTCTCTCTTCCCCTCCCCCCCCCCCACACACACACACACACACACACACACACACACACTCCCATGCACTCTCTCTCTCTTCCCCCCTACACACACACACACACACACTCTCCTCCCCCTCCCTCTACACACCTGGTCTCCCCCAGAGAGTGCCATATCCCACGGAGAGAGGGAGAAGAGGCGGGGGGCAGGCTGGGTGTCGCCCTTGGTGGCCATCGCTGCGGGTCACCGCCAGGACCTGCGGGCGGCGGCAGCAGCCACAGCTCAGTGGCTGGGAGAGATTGGGGTGAGGGGGGGGTCATGGAGGCCGGGAGAGTTTGGGGTGAGGGTGGGGGTCACGGAGGCCGGGAGAGATTGGGGTGAGGGGGGGTCACGGAGGCCCGGAGAGATTGGGGTGAGGGGGGGTCACGAAGGCCGGGAGAGATTGGTGTGAGGGAGGGGGTAGCGGATGGCCCGATGCGAGGGGGGGCGGATGGCCCGATGCAAGGGGGGGCGGATGGCCTGATGCGTGGGGGGGGCGGATGGCCCGATGCGAGTGGGGGCGGATGGCCCAATGCGAGGGGGGGCGGATGGCCCGATGCGAGGGTGGGCGGATGGCCCGATGCGAGGGGGGGGTGGATGGCCCGATGCGAGGGGGGGGCGGATGGCCCGATGGGAGGGGGGGCAACAGATGCCCCTGCAGGGGCCTGAGGCAGACAGGCATGGAAGGGGCTGGCTGCCGGAAGGGGGAGGAGTGGAAGCGCTGAGGAGGGAAAGTTGCTGAGAGGCGGGGGGGAGCGAAGGCACTGCTCAGAGAGCCGGAGGCGGGGTAATCTCCTCCAACAACATGAACCTGCCGCCGGCTTTTATTTTCTTTCTCCTGCGCGAGCGCGGGAAAAACAGCAGCACGAGCGGGGGAAATTTAAAAAACACACGTGTGCTGCTTGGGCCAATATTTACTTGCCCGGAGGTTAAATCCACACGCCCCGGGCGTGTAAATGTATATAATTGTTGCACTGTATATATATATTTATATATATATATAAATATATATATATATATATATATATATATATATATAACTCCTGTAGTTAAAGCAGTAGAAGATGGTGCTTGTACCATATAATAAAACAGCATATATTATCAGTGATGAGGTGGTAAAGAGGAAATAGCACTCAGCAATGCAAAAAAAGGGTTATATTAGTATGCAGAGATACTTGCACGTAGAATCGACGTTTCGATCCCGGAATGGGATCTTTATCAAGGGGGGTGAAGAGAATAAGTGACAATCGTGACATATATATGCAAAAGACCCACCAATTACAATAAAAAATTGCGCGAAAAAACAGGTGAGTACAAAGTTCAGGTGAGTTAAGCAGCAGCTGTGTTAGAAGTCCTGCTATTGGTTACATATCAGTCACGTGATGAGTGCTCGGGAGCGTCCTGTATTGCCATAGTGACCATTTTGCTCATCTCGTCTGGATCACGAAGAGCAGGAGCGTCCGATCCCCCACTTTGGTGTCTGTGGTTACCTTGGAAACCATGTGCATGCACGCAGATGTAGAGACCTCCGTAGGTAGTAGTAAACCATGGTAGCACACACAGAATGACGAATAAGAAGTCTGTTGACCATTAGTTTGTTATTCTCGGTAATAGTAGTCCTGGCAAAGAGGTATATGAAATAGCGCTCCCATAGCGATCACGTGATAATATACTCAGAAAATGTCTGCGATCACCTTGGTGATCACAGGGAGTATGCGCACCCCATATGCTATCCGACTAACTGCAAATCAACTGAACCATACAAAGTCCCCTCCTGGCATCCTGGCATCCTGGCATTGCCATGGAAACCTACAAGCACAAGTGTTGTACATACAAGTGCTCTGCTACTGCCCCAAAGCAAAGGCGCTTAAATAAAGCCAAGTCAAAGTGATATGATGCCAATAGGGGGCTGGAGACACAGAGAGTACCCGATCTGAAAAGAATCGCATGGTAAAAAAATTACTCAAACCAGGAGTGAGAAAAAAGTGATGTGTGTGAGGAGAGGGAAGGGGAGGAGGGTGGAAAAGAGGGAGGAGGGGAAGGGGGAGGGAGGGAGGGGAAGAGAGGGGATGAGGGGGTTAGATGTCAAAGGAAGATGCAGCGTAAAGTAAAGGGATTACTAGTAACGCAGATGAACTTGAAGCTGCCCTCCAACAAATGGCAGCACCTGTTTTTTCACGCAATTTTTGATTGTAATAGGTTGGTGTGTCTTTTGGGTATATATGTCACTGATTGGCACTTGTTCTCTGCGCCCCCCTTGATAAAGATCCAGTTCAGTGATCGAAAGTTGATTCTATGTGCAAGTATCTCTGCATACTAATATAACTCTTTTTTTTAATTGCTGAGTGCTGTTGCCTCTTTACCACCTCACTACTGGTAATGTACAGTATGCTGATATATATATATATATATACACACACACACACACACACACACACACACACACACACAGAACCACACACACACAAAAGAAATAACAGCGCTAAATCCAGAAAAAAGTGTAAATACTAAAGTGTATTATATTCTTTTACTTTAAAACTATATGTGAAGATAAATAAATGGTGTAATTCAAAAATAATGTCCCATTCTATAAAGAGAAGCATTTGGATTTTTATGCCAGTTGGATTTTTATGCTAGATATGTTAATGCCCAAAGGACTCAACACTGATTGGGACCTTAAACATTTCCTTTAAACAACATTGATCCTCTCTACATATATCAATACTCTAGCATATCTATCCACATTGTAGACTTAACAAATGGATACTTAGGGGCCTATTCTATAAGCTTTGATAAGACACTTATCAAGGCCATTTCGGCCAAAATGCCTACTGCTATTCAGTAAGTCTCAATAAGTGGGCGATAAAGGCTTGAATTGACAATTTTTTCAGCCGTCCAAAACAGATCGCCAGGTGAGCGACAATAAGCCCCTTATTGGCAGGTTCTGAAACTGGTGCAATTCTAGTAGCCTCGATTAGTTTATCGAGGCTAATCGCAGCTCTAGAATGGAGAGTTTTTCCCCAAATTCTCACGCCCGGCGTGAAGCTGGGGAGAACCTGCTGAGAAGGTGGTGAAAGAGGACTTAGAAAAAATAAATGTTTTTTTCCTGCATCGGATTGATGCCGTAATCTCTGGAGCTGATACCCATTAATATTTGCACCGGAGTCATATTTTGGCTTCTTAAATCACACAAATATTTGGTGGTTTACAGCATAGCCCTACAAACATTTTCATTGTACTTTTACTACCACTGCTAATTTTTATCCACACAGTCTCTAAATTTTCATAATTTTCTTCATAATCATTATCCCTTATAATAGCTTTTGATCCAGTTAAATATATAAACATACTGCACCTCCTCTTCTATTCTCACAATTCTTCTGAAAAAGGGAATAACCTATAAATTAACTGCTCACTCATGAGTTTCATCCCACCATGTTTCATTAATGCCTATGATATCATACTGCTCCCTTTTAACTATTAATTCAAGCTCCCCCATTTTATCTGTCAGACTTTTTGCATTAACAAGTATGCATTTAAGTTTTTTTTCAGACTGTACTATTATCTTATCTGCTCCTACCTTTCTACTCCAACTGGATTGAGACTTTAGAAGTTTTCTAGCATTATCTGTATTAAATATGGGTGTCTCCCACTTGCACTGATTTAACCTCCATTTCCACTAACTATTTCCCCATTCTATCTATTCCAATCTATTCTATTTAGTTTATTATCTGTTTATTGTTCCTCCCCCCTCCATCCCAGTTGAAAATCTTCACTGAGTGGATCTGACTATGTGAATGTTTGTTCGTTTTTTCATTAAATAAGCCGGTTTTCAAGAAGCTGAGTTTGGCTATATATTTTGTCTGCAGTGCACCGCTTTTTGCCTTTGGATTTCTTCTTGTTGAAAATCTCATCAAACTTGTTTTTATTATCCTCCCCCCTAGCACACAAGATCCCTCTTCATTGAGGTGCAATCCATCCCTATCATAAAGATAGCACCTCTCAGAAACGGAATCCCAGTGCTCTAAAAAACAAAAACCCTCCTTCATACTTTCTTCACAATGCATTAACCTCCCTAATCTTCCTGGGCAAGTGCATGATACTGGTAGTATTACAGAAAATACTACCTTAGAGGTTCTTGCCTTAAGTTTGTGGCCTAGATCCCTGAAATATTTTTTTAGGACCCTTTCTCTAACTTTGTCATTGGTGCCAAAGTGTACCACGATTGCAGGGTCAGTCCCAGCCCCTCCAAACAATCTGTCTACCCGATTTGCAATGTGCCAAACTCGAGCCCCAGGAAGACACCAAACTGTTCTGTTCAAGTAGTTACAGCAACAGATTTCCCTATCTACCATCCTAATAATGGAGTCCCCGACCACCACAACCTTCCTTGGTCTCTGAGTATCATGAGTTCCCTCTTTGCTGGATGAACTATTTCCCTGGTTGCTAGAGGAATCAGTCTCCCCCAGGCTTGCCATTCCTGCCCTGACACTCCCAATAGCTCCATTCAATCTGGCAAACCTATTGGGATGGGTCATCTGAGAACAAGCCTGCCTCTTCCTCTTCCCCCTGCCTTACCTTTATAATTGTTACCAAGCTACCTACCTGTTCCTCACTCACAACTCCACTCTGCACTACTAGTCTCAGCCAGGGCAAGCTCAGTGAGCAATAAATTCCTTTCAAGATTGTCAATGTCCCACAATATTGCAAATTGCCTCTTCAAATTAGTAATCTGAGATTCCAAAGAGACCACCAACTCACACTTCCCACAGTGATATGGTCCCTGGAATACTTGCTCAAAGTACACATGCATGTGCACTATTGAGTATAAAATGCTAACAATTTCACTCCTTCATTGTTCCAACTCCTTCTTGTTCTACAGTAACTCCACACTTAATTCAAACAGCACTTGAAATCAAACAGTAATTCAATCACACAGATCAGGACACGCAAGCCAATAAACATAAAAATGTATGCATGCATAGTTTTGGTTAAAAAGATTAAAAAAGACCCATAGAGCTCTGAAATAAGGTAATATAGGTGTGGGGAAGAAATGGGTAGAAAAAAGGGGGACCAGGGGGCATAATAAACCAAAAACCAAACACAGAGTCTAAACCCAGGAGTATAAGTGCTATACTCTTCTCACTAATTGGGTAGGCAGATCACTAAAAGGAGTACCTAACTTGAAGGTCATCATAACACAGCATTGGCTACTAGGGCTTCCAGGGCAGGACCTAAGAGGCACAAACTTAGAAAAAGATTATATTCAGCAAATAGATATAGTAATAGGAGCAGCAGAATGCAAAACCGTAGCTAACAGCAGATACAGTATATACATATAGGGTTTAAAGTAGGGCATTCTGCAGCTTCTTGGCAGCAGTCGGTTTTGCATATGGGCTAGTGAGTATCAGAATATAAAACCCTTATAACAGAACTTATCTTTAAACAGACATCAGGGGGAACAGGAGTGTATGGAGTGATGTGGACTACTTTGGCCCACTCTTACAGGAGTTTTACCAGAGCTAGCATACACCATTCACACATTTTAAAAGCGAGCCGGGGGGCAACTGCAAGATCAACTTGTTATTTCAGGAATATCAGACCACCCGATGCCTGCTGGGCAAAGATCTCTGCCGGGGTGTCTGAGGGTCTCAAACTAGTCTTTTGGCCTCAGCCCCATCTCCTTGGTAAGAGTACACAGAGGGACTTTCTTTCACCTCAAGCAGGTCATGGTTCAGTTGCAGGAGACCTTCCTATTTAACTCGCTCTCCTGCACGGTTCCGGGTTCCTGGCCTGGTTCAGTTCTGTTGCCCGAGGATATGTGGATGGGGTCCTCCAAAGGCCCAGCTACTCCAGAAATCCATGGGATTCTGTAGGGTACTGCATTGAGATCTGGGCTCCCTTCTTCATTACTGATAAGAGAAATGGGAATCCCCGTCTATTTTTGATATTTTTTTGCCAGTGAACAGCCGTGACCTCTTTAAGGTTTCTGCGTCTCTGTAGTGTAGTTGGAGATAGATCTCTGCTGTCTTCTGTGGTTGCTGGTTCCAATCGGAGTGATTTCATCATGCAGTGCTGCTCTTGGAAGGTGAATCTCGGCCGCAGAGTTGCACTAGGAGGTGGCCATCTTGCCTCATTACACCCATGTGCCTCCAAGTTAATTTTTTTATTACAAAAATTATGTTACTCCATTTTTTAATGATGGATTAATCCGGCTGCGTTTTTTTTAAGTTTCCTAAAACTGATTAATCAGTTGTACTTTTTTCTTATATTACAATGACGGATAAGAAACAAACACAATCCACTGGGGGCTATTTAAAGCTGCAGTTCAGTCAATATCCTGCATGTTTGTTTTTTTTTAATAAATCAGTTCTGTAGTAAGAAAAAATACTTTTAGCATTTTCTGTTTTTAAAAAAACAACTTTGAAAGACCAATTTTCTTGTATTCTATTATAACAGCCATTTGCTAAGGCACTGCCCCTTCATGTCCTGTCACAAGCTCTGGCACACCCCTTTGTCAGCCCTGCCCTCCCTCTAGCACTTGTCAGTGCATAAATGCTCATGAATATTCATGAGCTTCCACTGCCAGTCAAGCAGATTATAAACAAATGCCAGCTTTTAATATGTCACCAAATTTCGACCTATCAATACATGGAAAACGAATTCAGCTGCAGCTATACAGTTCTTTAGCTAATTAGAGATTGCACACATGAAACTATTGAAGTAAAAAAATAAATGTAAAAAAAAAAGATTGAACTGCAGCTTTAAAAGCCAAACCAAGCCAAATAGGGGGATTTGAACTAATCTGAACGAATTGAAGTTGAAACAATTTGTCTGCAAATGTTATCCTGGGTAACGGATTTCTAAGGAAAATTAGTCAAAACAAGAAAAATTAGGACATATCATTTTAACAGTAGACTGGGAGACTAAATAATGTATTTTGGCTATATTGTGTGGGAAGAAACAACAGGGTTTTGCAAAAGTATGAATGGAAGCATTGAATAATAAGGAAGAGTCAAATGTGACACCAAGGCAGCAAGCTTGAGTGGTATGGTAAACATTTTTACCACCCACTGTAATTTTAAAGGGTGAAAAAGACCTATTTTTGATGATTATTACATTTATTTTACCAAATTGTAATAGCTTTCCTGGAGAAATGTTTTCTGGATTGAATATGGTAATGGGGCCAGTTCTGAGGTGGTGTAACACCGATCTGCAGTAAATGAAAAAAACCTGAAAAACAAGCTTCTTGCATGTAATGCAGCCATACGCAGATCTATAAAAAAAACTAAATTGATTTGTGTCAAATAAATGTTATTGTGTTAATAAATAGAGCCCTATGGGGCCTATTCATTAAACTGTGATGTGACAAAAGTGGTCTATTTCATGCAGCGTTAAAAAGGTCAGTGAAATTATTATTATAATGGACTCTCTCTCAAGCATTAATAAAGGATATTTACCTCCTTATAATGTGGTTAACCTATTCCACCTCTACCGAATAACAGAATACATTCCCATAGCTGAGAAAATCAATCTCGCCAGCCTGGGGCGGGTGAAAAAAAATGGGAGAACTTCCCTCCTTGGCAACTGCATTATTGCAGTTCAATGAATAGGTCCTAATAACTGTAATACTCATATTTTATATCTTTTCAAAAGCTTGTTTCACAGTCAATATCTATAAAGGACGTGTTATTTGACTGCTAGATGGTAAAGATTTGGAGGATGAGTTTTTTACATCCTAATCTGAAAAGAGTAATCAGTGTAACAGTTTATATATTTTTTTTACTCCCTTTTTCCCTGTTTGCTCAACAGAATTAGTAGAGACTTTTTGAAAATGGTTATTGATAAAATGCTTATTTTTGGTCCAGCTAATACTGAATATGATTCCCTGTCACCCATTTTGATTATAGGGTGCATGCATGCAAGGCATAAGTATGTATATCCATGTTAAATGCCTGCTATCATAGCTATTTAAATCAAATATGTGTTATATTAAACTTTTCATTTGTGTTCATGTGATCACTTAAGCAGCGTCCCCCACATGACCGCATCCAGCCCCTAGCTGATGGAATCAGAAGTGGAGAGGGCTGTCATCAGCCCTTGGAAAAGAAGCATTGCACCTGGTAGGGCCATAGGGCATCTGGTTGTCAGGGCCCATAACATATCAGGTACATCATATAGGCACTGTACATGTTAATAATAGCAAAAATATTAGCACCCTTATGACTGTTCCCCACCGTGTCGTAAAACTATAAATGTGTACCAAAAGTGGGGCAAAGTAAGCTTAGAACAGTACATAAGGGCTGGTTATTATGGATTATAAAAAAAAAACATTAACTGAATCATACATTCTCCTCCAAATGTGAAAAAGTAACCCTGTTTTTTTGTGTTCATCATTAAATACAATTTCTATTAAGAATGCCACACTTAAATCCTTTTGGAAGATGTATGTACTTTTGAAAAATGTAAGCATATTGCATTATATAATGTAAAATATTCCTATTTGATATAATATTTCCCTCAATTTAGTTTTTTTTTTTCTCTTCATCTCCTTAAACATTTTTAAGATTGAACAATGGTTTATGTAATATCAATTTTCTCTAGCTAAAAAAATTGTAGGAATGGGAGTTGGCATGCTAAATCATAGCATCTTTTAGTCAATAAGGGTCAAATACCAATAAAGCCTCCCAATTTATAGTCTCTGGTAATCACAAATTTGGCTTTTTAAACCTGGAAAACCATTATGCATAATTTTACTTCAACACTTGCAGTTATGGGGGGATGTATTAGTAGCTGTGAGTTGATCAAAGCCGCACAGAAAAGAGCCCTTTATGAACATTTTTTAATATGTTGCTATTCTGTAAGCCCTTCTCACATGTGCATACCGTACATAAATCACTTTTTTAGAAGCAGTTTCATTTCAGGTATACAAATCAGGATGGACATTTTTTGTAAATTAGCTAAATTTTAGAAGCTCCAAAAATGCAAAAGGCTAAACCACTCCAAACTACTGCTAATTTTGTTTTAGAGGAGGAGGGTATAAAGTTGTACCTACTGTATACAACTATCAAAACCCCCTCCAAATAACAGAGAGATTGTGCTCAAAAAGGAGGACACCTGACATACCCTGGGAGATATGTTAATGGTATGCAAAGTATATTTAAATGTGGCACACCACACACCTCCTAAAATATTTAAATAAGACCACTATTGACTGTGAAGAAGAGGATCCCATGGGTCCCTCAGAACCTATAACCCCTGCTTTATAGGGTAGCAGCTCTAGCATTTAACTAAACCAGATGCTGGGAAACTCCACTATCACATGTCTCCTAGATGTCTCAAGTGTGTTCCTTTTTGTGCACCCGGAACATTGAACTAGCAACCAGGAATTGAAAATGGTAATTTCCCAATGTCTGGTTTAGTTTAATTTTAGAGCTGCAGCTGTGAGTTCTGATCCTGTTTGGTCCGACACCAGTATCCTCTTCATCACGAGGCCTTAGACTTCTCAGTATTGGTCTAGTGGAAATATTTTAGTAGGTGTGGAGTGTAAAATTTAAATATACTTTGATTATTCATTAGCATATCTTGTAGGGTACCTCAGGTGTGCTCAATTTTAAGCACCGGCATCTCTCCCTAAGTTATTTGGAGGGAGAGTGCATCCACCCACCTCTGGAGAGAAAAACGTAATAATGTTGTACTAGATGTGGTTTAAATGATTAATGTGGGATACTGCATATGGATTTTGGGTTACTTTTAATCTGTGAGTTATGACCATGTCAAACCATGCAGTTTTACAAGTACAAACCTGCAGTAACTAGAATATATCTCCCTAAGTCTTGTTAAAAGCAGGCTCTCCTGTACTTTTATTTGGAAGCTTGTGAATGTTCCCATAGTACACCCATCTTATTTGAAAGATGCATTTTTCTTTTTCCCACAGCCTGTTGTGTGGTAATAACTCATCACAGAGTTAGACTACTGTTTTTTGTATTTATTCAATGCATTCACTGAAGCAGTATATTAATAACACAATATAATGCTTCCCAATGACTTGTTGCACATACAAGAAACACATTTTCTGGACAATCTTCTTCTGATTTGATTGAAATTGGTCAAACTGAATTTAGTATTACTATTTAGACAGTAAACCAATTTCTAAATACACACAGAGCACATGTCCATATGTGTCATGTCCCCAAAAAAATCATAAGAACATTTTTGCAAAGCTCTAATCTGCATAAGGAACCATTTTGATCCTTTTTCTTTGGACCATAAAATAATAAAAGAGAATGCCAAACAAAGAAATACTTATCTACTGCATGTGGAAATTAGCTGTAATATATTTTTGTGTTTATTCCTCTGGTGTAATATTGTTCTAGCGTTGGCCATGATTAAAATGATAAATAAATCATTTATAATTTAATTAATAAGGCATAATATGCAAAATAGTCGTTTACAACAGCTTGCAACGTCTCTAATGTACTTTCAATATTTTTATTTTACATAAGGGCTATATCTATTATGTGGTTATGATAAATATACTAATGAATTTTACTGCAGGAACACAATTGAACATGTAAATGAGTTCAAATAGTATTAAAATGCAAACGATGATAAAACATATTACTAAATAACCCTATCAATATATAACGAGTAATGCCATTTAAACAAACAACATATAACAGTTGAATCTGTATATTTTTGCTATTTTCAAACGCCTCAATAATAAAAAAAAAAAGTCAGAATTTACATGCAACTTTGGGTGACAATTAAAATCCCTTTTCTTGTTCCAGTGAACAGTAATCTGTACATAATTGCATTCAAATTAGATATTAGCATTTTTTGTGCTTACTCTTTGTTAATTGTAGAGTTCACTCACCATGGTGATGCTTTTGATAGAATCAAGCAACCTTAGTGACCTGATGCTGCAAGGCATGTTTGGAATTTGTTCTGTATTCTTCAATCTTTTTTTATTTTGGCATTTTGCAGAGTCCTGCTGCTTTTATTACATTCCTGACACTTTTGTTAATAAATCATTGCAGAGTTAATGAAAATTGCATTCAGGCATATCCAAAATAATTGTGTCCTTTGTCATGCTAATAAATTGAAATATGTTGATCCAATGGGTGAGTGCCTGCCTATTATGAGGAAGTTTGTGATCTGTGTGCCTGTTGCATTTTACTTTTAGCTGGGCATATCATTCCATGTCAAAATGTGAAACTAAAAAGGTAATATGTTTGATTTCCCATTTTCCATAATAATCACCTCTTAATTCTGAAAAGAACAATATTTGTTTGTGAAATAGAAAATGTTTCTTTTGAAATGTAGCATAATTTGCACACTAAATGAAATAGTGGCTATGTACAAATTGAAGACTGTTTTACCCTTGTTGCTTTGCTGTGCAGTCATATCTATAAGAACCTGAAAAGTTTAGGTTTCAATTGTTGAATATCTTTTGATATATTTTGCATAGTGTAAAACTTGTCAACCATTTAGTTATTTTGTCAGTGATCCTCATTAAGATTAGTTATTTGCTAAAAAATAGCAAATACAGTATTCATATGTTGATTGTGTATGGTACTAGCATCGATGACATTTTCACCAAAATTCAAATCCATAGAGGATTTGCAAGTTCCTTTCAGCAGCAGAATTTCATGGTCCAATCTCAAAAAGACAAATTCGTTTTTCTTTTTCCCATCTATGAAAATCCACCCCACAGATTCAGATTTTTGCAACTCCCATTGTTGATTCCGAATCCTTGAAGTGTTGGGGGAAGGAAAAAGAGAAACCACCACACCTATTTGATTAGTCTCAAGTTCACATACAGCAAGAGGAGACACCTGCACTGAAAAAGGAGTACACCTTAGATAGCTGGGAAATATGATAATGAGATAAGCAAAGTGTACAGTATTTATGGTAAATGACTCACATCCCACACTTCCTAAAATGATTTCCATGACAGCTATATTGTTTAGTCTAAAAGACCTTGTAGTAGATCCTCAGAACTGTGTTACATTTTTACATGTCGATATCCATAAGGCATACAGTTTCTCCAAAGGTGCTTAGTGCTATGACGTTCTCGCATTCACGTGAAAAAATAGAGGATCGATAATTTTTAATGTTTTTTTTTATTATTGCTTTATTTTTTTGTTGATCTTATTTTTTCAGAATTAAAGAAAAAGGGCACATAAAAAGAAAGGAGGGTACATTGATACATACAATCTGGTAATAACACAATTGGGGGGTTTGGGAAGAGGGGAAGGGGGACAGCATTTGTACATATATAGTACAGTGGACAAGTTTAAATACATCGTAAAACACACTATTCAGAAATTGTTTTAGTCTAAATATGGGGCTATACCTACATGTCCAAACAAAGGTGCCCAAGTTTCCGAAAATTGTGAGGTGGAGCCATTCAGGTAAGCTGAAAATTTTTCCAGACATACTATATGCCAAATTTTGTTTATTTGGTTCAAAGATGGAGGGTTAGATTGTTTCCAGTTCTTGGCAATTGTGCACCTAGTGGCGTTCAAAATTTGGGAGATAATTTTGACTTCTTTTTTGTTTTGGTTGGCCATTGGTTTTCCTAGCAATATATATATATGATCCTGTGGCACAGTGATCCCTAGGATCCTATGTATTAGGGCAGACACTTCCCCCCCAAATTGGTTGGTTCTTGTGGCATGACCAAAATATATGCAGTATAGTCCTCATTTTACCACACCCATGCCAACACAACAGGGAAACACCCAGGAGAAAAGAATGTAACCTAGTAGGAATCATATACCATCTGAATATTAGTTTGTAGGTATTCTCCTTGATCACAACACAAGATGAGTTTTTGAGGCAGCCTCCCAAATATCTTTCCATGTATCGAGCTCCAAGCTGGTATTTAAATCTTTCTCCCAAGAGATCATATACTTGTCATAGGTTTGGTTACTTTTAATAGGGGTTAGATTATGGAATATCTTGGAGGTAATACCCTTTGTAAGGGACTGGTGTATGCACCAGTCCTCGTATGGAAATAGATTGGATATAGTGTCTGACCTTGGAAATCTGAAGAATTCAGGGGAGGGAATACCGTGGCCTGTTTGTAATAACGCAAATGACGGAACCTTCCCATGGATAAGAATATCATTGACTCTTAGAAGTCCTTTTTGGATCCAGGAGTTGGATTGCTGGTTACCCGTTTAGAAAGGAAGAGAAGGGTCCGTGAACAGAGGTTGCATAAGGGAAGGGAAACCAGTTAGTTGAAATCTGGATTTAAGGGAGTCCCAGAGATTACAGGCAAAGGATATCACCAGATTCTTGCCAGAGGAGATTCTTGGTTTCAAATGGGGAGCAAATCAAATTTTCCAGTCCCACCCCTCTTTTATCTGCAGAGTTTGTATGCCAACTAATTAGTTGCCCTAATTGAGCTGCTCTGTAATATTTTTGTAGATTCGGGAGGGCTAAGCTTCCTTCTAATTCAGATTTATAAAGAATATCTTTGCAAACTCTGGGGCATCTGTCTATATTTTCTTTTGTATATTATTTAGATCTCTCTGGCAGATTTGGACTGGGAGAGTTTGAAAAAGATAGAGGAGTCTAGGTAAAATATTCTCCCAAACCGGGATATTATATATGGGTTCCAAGTGGCCAGGTCTTTTGTTATTTGATCAAAAAAGGGTTTAATATTTGTGTTGTATAATGTGTAGTAATCGTTGGTTATTTGGACACCTAAATCTTTAATATGGTTCGGATTCCATTTAAAATCAAAATTAAGTTGGACTAATTTTACCATCTCTTTAGGGAGGTTTAAACTAAGGGTCAAGGATTTAGTGTGATTAACTTTGTATCTGAGTGGCTGGCACATCAAAAACAGATCAGTCCCATACATACTGTATATTCACTTTGCTGCATGGATCTTTCCCCTCATACAGAGGTAAAGAAAGGGTTCACAGTGTAGGGCCTGCATTAATTTGGTTATACCTTGACGTTGGTATGCAGGCTTATGACGCTTTGGCCAAAGGGTTTAACTAAGTAATTATTATTATTATTGAAGTATTTAAACTTTATACTTATTACCATATATGTTTTGTCAATTGGATGTACTGCACCGACACACTTTATTCGAGCAAATACCCGGTATGTACCTGGCAGATACCTGGAATGCGCCGCTCCTCACCTCTGACAAGCCCCGTTGCATTTGCCTTCCCAGCCTGGGTTCATGCCTGGCTGATGGGCGGCTGATCTGTTAAATGATAATGATTAGGATTTAATAGGCTGCAATGCTTCGCGTGTCTACCAGATGGCATAAATTCATGAATTGTAATGCAGTATATATATATGTACTGTGCAGTATTGCAGCAAACGGGAATAAAATGCTTCAATCCCTGCCGGAAAATAACTCAATGCACTCGGGCAGAAAACAGTCACAAACCTCAATACACCCGGGTATACCCGTATTCGTGGGACTAGCCGAGCTCGAATAAAGTGTGTCGCCAGTGTAGCATTGGGCACCCCTGTCTTTTGTTGTATAAAGTAAATACATTGCAATACTTTACTATCAATTTGAGAACTACAATTAAATACAATTATTTTGCTGCTGAATAGACAGATGGGATAAGCCAGAGTTATAATAAAACCTGGTTGCCTTTAATGAACAAAGGTTATCCATTCACCTTACAGGCATTTCTTGAACAGTTAGACATATGACTATGGGGATATTTAACATTTAGAGACCGGATGAAATTGGTGATAGAAAAAGTACAGTAGGTAGGATATGCCTGCAATGTGTTCATTTAATTTAGAGCCCAATTATTGCTTTAAAAAAGGTTTAGCTTCAACATACAAAATACCGTGCTTAGGTTACAGAGAAAGATTACTACAAGAACATTGTTATAGTAAACACAGACTGTTTCATAAAAAGAATAAACAATGAATTCGTATACAGGGGCCTCATGCAGTAAGCAGCGATAAACCACTTATTGCCACCTTATCGCCAAAAAAGCCTACTACTATTCAGTAAGCTCTGATAAGTCGGCGATTTTATTTGCCGGGGGGAAAAAATCAGCAAACGCGCGGCGGTAAGCCACTTATTGCCATATATCTGCAATTTTTTTCAAACTCGCTCAATTCTAGTAGCCCCGATCAGCTTATCGAAGCTGATCGCCGCTCTAGAATTGAGAATTCCTCTCCAAATCGCCTCACCAGGAAAAGTTGGCAAGGAGGTGGTGAGAAGCAGCCGATAAGAGGCGAGACGGCACAGAAAAAAAATGCATTTTCCCTGCATCGGATTGATGCCGGGAGACTCCGGAGCTGATATGCATTAATACCAGCACCGGAGACCCCCAGCATGAAGCAGATGCATGAAAAATGCATTTACATGCAACTTCATTACCTTAGCGGCTAACCGCTAAGGCAATGAAGGGGTTAACCACCAGTGCCATGCTTATTGTGGGTAGCAGAGGTGGGTGAAGGTGCTACTTGGCCCTTGGTGTATGTTTAGGCCTTGAAGGGGGGGGGGAGTGCGGGTGAATTTAACCCCTTCATTACCTTAGTTGTTAATACCACGAAGGTAATGAAGGGGTTAATCCCCTCCCTCTAAACACCAATCCTTCGGGCTACTACCCCCTTAACCCTCCCCTGCAACCCACAATAAACAAAAATACACAACAGCCCTACTACCCACCTCCTATGCCACCAATAAGCATTACAATATTTAATAAACACCATTAAACATCATTACACAACCCACACACCCTCTGTGCCCCCACATAAAACCATAATTTATTTTTTTATACACAGGATTAATACCAGAGGCCGGCTGGGGTCCTCGGGCGGTCCCTGTGGGTTCCCTTTGTCCTGCGATACCATTTTTGTTATAAAGAAAAATAATGATGGCCTCCATTTCAATAAATACACCGCCCACCTCCCAAAAAGAGAGAAGATTAAAGAAAGAAAAATGTGGTTACCTGTTCCGAATCTTCACTCTGGATGGTGTTGGATTGAGTTCCATGACGTCACGGTACGAGAGCTTGCTGATTCCCCTGGATTTGGAGGGCCAACACTTCTAAAGGTAAGATAAATATAAAGGTAAAATAAATAATATTATTATTAAGATAAATAATAAGTATGTATATACTTTTATTTTTACAAGTTTTTTGATTGGATTTTTAAAAAAAATGCTTTTCATTGCCCATTGACTGCCTATGTATTAATCTGTGTCTGTTTATGGTACAGATGAATACAGTGGTAGCCAATACATTTTTGGCCAAATGCTTTTCTTCTATTGACTGTTATATACTCTATTTCTATTTATTGTTTAGATTAAATTGTTTTGAATTGTGATGGCTAGTGTATTTTTTGGGGACAGATTTGTTAGTGTTTTTGTTAAATTATGTATTTTGTTGGCTACTGGTTTTCATTTATGTGTTGCCTAGTGGTTGTATTAATTAATTGTTGTGTTGCTTACTCCTTTTAAGTATTACATTTATTGTTTGGCTAGTTGTATGATTTATGTAATTGATTGCCTAGTGGTTTTAACGATTTTATTGAATGCCTAGTGATTTTATTTCTTTAATTAATTGGCTAGTTGTTTTATTTAGGTAATTGATTGGTTTACTAGTGCTTTTAATTTTTGATTTTTGTGGTTTAGGTTCTTGTTGTATATGTTTGATTATTGTGTATTTTGGACATTCATGCTTTTGTATTAGGTGACCATTGACTGCTATAGTAGCTTATCATGCTCATATTATATGGGTATGATTTACTACTATGCCAATCAATGGGTACAGGGTGGGTATAGTGGGTCTAAGGCGGGTGGTTTGGCCTTCTGGGCGGGTATCTGGGAGGGTGGGTTAACCCCTTAATTACTATAGCGGTTATTAACCGCTAAGGTGATTAAGGGGTTAGGGGCCATTATATTGTATTTTTTATGTATTCTATCTGGCAACGGAGGACATTGCCCGGCAATATGCTGACGAGGATGCCCTTCATAATGGCAGGTGTATGTAGAATGGTTTTATTTACTTTATTTAAGCTGGCTGGCTAATATTTTGTTTAATAATGGGCAAATGATCTATTATCCATATCTGGATAATTATTATTTTGCACATTACTGTACTGTATGTGTTTGGGAGGGGGGGTGTATTTATTGAAATGGAGGCCATCTCCTTTTTTTTTTTTACAACACAAATGGTACTGCAGGCCAGTGGGGACCAATGAGGGCCACCCGAGGACCCCCGGATGCCCCGCTGGCCTACGTTATCAATCGTGTGTTCCAAAAAATAATGGTTTTATGTGGGGGCATATGGGGTGGATTCTGTAATGGTGCTTACTACATATTTTAATTTAAATTGTATTATTAGTGTAGATGAGCAGAGGGTCTCTGGAGCAGAACCGTGTTGTTTTCAGGTCCGGGGACCCCCTGCTTCCTGAAATACAGGCCCCGTTATGGGGTGCCAGTATCTCCAAAGCACGTAAATGTCCCGCGTTTTGTGACTGGGACATTTCAATGCATAGGAGATACCGGTATCTCATAACGGGGCCTGTATCTCGGGAAGCAGGGGGTCCACAGACCTGATAACAACACGGTTCTGATCCGGAGACCCCCTGCTCATCTAAACTAGTGATAAAATTTAAATTAACATTTTTTTAATTCCACCCGAGATTTGCGCAGAGAGAGGCGTCTCTCTCTCTCTGCAGCAGAATCAACTCGCCGGGTGAGCCCTTTTTAGAGGGCCGATAATCTCGTCGCCAGCTACTTGCCATGTTTGCAGATGTTGCTATCTTTGGTTTAAGGGACTTTCTGCATACCGTGATAGCAACGCTGTCAAAAATAGCATGAGGTCCGCAGTCTGATATCGCTCAACATGTTTGCGGATTCTTCCTTGCAACGGCCCTGCGTTGAAAAGCATGAGATGTCACATACTATACTTTGCTGACATCAACTACTTTTTCTTGGCCTAAAAAGTTGGTCTATTTATTCTAGCATCAGCACAGCCCTGTTTCAATCCTTTCACTTAGAAATAAGCAATCCTTGATCATTAGCTTAGCACATAAAACTCGGCATGGACCACGGTTTGTCCAGTCAAACAATTCATATATTTCTAGACAATTTGTAACAAAGGTTAGCCGTTCGTGAGCCAAATTGATTAAAATACTTAATATCTCATGATATCATGACACAGAATGAGTAAGAGAGTGGTCTATCTTCCCTGAGTAGGAGTAGCATATTAATGCTGCACCTGCTAGCAATCATTCCTTTTATACAAAGAGTAATTAAAATAACGCCACTTAAAATCCCCCATACTAACATGTGCATTTTGAGGTAAAAATTTGAACTAATCAACCTGTCTTTGTTTTCACTCAGCATGCTATCCCATAAACTAGGGACCATTATGGTAACTTTTGCTAAAAAGCCACGGATAGTAAACGGAGCCCACTTCCCACTTTTATTGGTTATAACTTTCTCAATACAAAGACAAAAGTACCCGCACCTGCGTTAGTAGAAAAGCTATATATATATATATATATATATATATATATATATATATATATATATATATATATATATATATATATATAGATAGATAGATAGATAGATAGATAGATAGCCCCATTTCCCCATACTTAAAGGAACCACTAGTTGTGACGGTTCACGGGATTCATGCTTCCCAATATGTCCCCATCACCCCTGCTCCCTCTGCCTCTGACCTTCCCCCCTCGCCTCCTCGTCCATCTGTCCCTTCTTCTTCCCGCACCCGTTCCTCTGCGGCGTTCCCGGACGCGCATCCAGCTGTCACGCGCGTTCCCCGCAAGGTGCACACACATCTCCAAACACCCGTTCCCCTCCGCGGCACCCACAGCTCGCGGCATCTCTCTATTCCCCCACCTGCCACATTACCTCCTTCTGCCGCTTCTCCTGCTCTCTCGCCTTCCTTGGAAAGCGTCCCCGCGGCGCGACGCTCCTCGTACTCCCTGGCACACACTGTGCACACGCATCCAACCCTTACAGAGGGCGCACGCACACGCTCCAGATATAGGCCTTCCCAGAGCTCTGGCTCCGCATCCCATAGCGTACAAGCCATATCCCTGTGTGATTCACCTGTCTCCTCCCTTGCTGTTTCTGACCTATCCCTGCAACCTCTCACTCAACCCTCTGCTCCTCCTTCCTCTCCCATTGGTGCTCCCTCCTTTTTAATCCCTGTCTGTCCTCTAGCTCATTGCTCTGCATAGCTTCTTGTGACCCCTGTGTGTGCAGTCTCTATGCTTGGCTCTCCTGTCTGTTTCAGCGCTGGTTCCTGTCCCTGTTTACCTTTGGATCTCCCTGGCTTGAACTCTGCTTTGAATTGGACTACTCTGCTTTCTCCTGCCCTTGAACCCTGCATTCGGATACGATTACGCTGCCTTCTCCTATCCTTGAACACTGGCTTACGGACATCACCACGCTGCTCTCTATTATCCCTGAACTCTGGCACACGGACACTACTATCAAAACTCTGGCATCCTGGACACTGCAAGTATACGTTAACCCTTTCTCAACAGGCCTGGCAATGCTTTACCACACTCCGGGCACGCCCTCACTGCTGTGCGTGCGTGTTTTAACCTTACCCACCTCAGTACTGGGGACTGGCCAGGTCTGCGGGCATACAGGCGTTACATTATGCAGAGCCCAATAAATGCAGACCCCCCTGAGGTGGGCCAAGGTGTTTCCTTGGAACATTTACAATTTGTCAGTAGCCAACTGACCACTGTCTCACAACAACTGTCTCTCCAGGAAACCCCAGCTGCCCCGTCACCTCCTGTCTCAGTGACCTACGGTAACTCAGGACCACGTATACCACCTCCCAACTGGTGTGATGGGGACCCTCTCGCTTGCCGTGGATTCCTAAACCAATGCGAGGTTCAATTTGAAATGTCTCACTCTCTTTTTCCTACTGGCCGTACCAAGGTGGCCTACATTTACGCCTTACTCACTGGCGACGCCCTCGCTTGGGCTTCTCCCCTCTGCAGCACAAACCTGAGTTGACCCAAGACTATCCTAAATTTAGGCATGAATTTCAACAGGTGTTTGACACTCCCGCACGTAGGGAGACGGCCGCTTTTTCTTTGTTCCATATCACACAGGCTCGAAGATCTGCTGCTAAATACGCAATAGAGTTCCGCACCCTCGCCGCAGAAACTCAATGGAACGACGAGGCACTTGCCGCAGCATATTGGCATGGTCTTTCTGATACTTTAAAAGATGATCTCGCAGCTCGCGCCCGGCCTCCTCTCTGGAACAACTAATTACACTCAGCATACGTATGGATCAACGTACCCAAGAACGACGTCACGCGCGACACTGTTTCTGTTCTCTTCCCCTCCCGTCTGTCTCTCATAGGTCTTCTTCTTCGCCCTTCCTGGCGTTAGATGCTCCTGAGCCGATGCAAATCGGTAGCCAACAACCACGGGCTGCGGAGAGAATGCGACGTCGTCAGATTGGACTTTGTTACTATTGTGGTTCCCTAGAACATTGGCTCCAGAACTGTCCCCTGAAGCCGGGAAACGGGAACACCCAGTAAAGGTAGAGTGGCTTTTACTGGGTACAATCTCTTCTTGCTCCTCTCTCCCTAAGGATCTCCCAAAGAAACTCATGCTTCCTGTAACGCTGACGGGCCCTGACCTTCTATTAGAAGTAAAGCTTTCATTGACTCCGGGTCTGGCGGTAACTTCCTGGATCACACCTTCGCCTCTGAGAATCAAATCCCTCTGGTCAAGAGAAAAGTGCCCATTGGTCTTGAGGCTATTGATGGACGTCCGCTTCAGCCTGCCTTCATCATCTGGGAGTCCATCCCACTTACGTTGACCACTGCGGATGGTCATAAGGAGGTAATAGTTTTTGATGTCTTCCATTCTCCTACCATCCAGGTTATACTAGGATTGCCTTGGCTACGGCTCCATAATCTGCGCATAGATTGGACCGACGTCTTACCTATTCAATGGCCTACCTCCTCCGAAGAAGTGTCTACCACTCCTCCTGCTGCTGTGCTCGCTGGTTTGGATACCACCCCTTCCAACCTGTCCATTCTGCCGACGGTGTATCACGAGTTCCTGGATGTCTTCAATAAAGTACAAGCTGAGGTACTGTCTCCCCATCGTCCCTATGATTGTCATATTGATTTAATTCCAGGAACCATCCTCCCGAAGTCAGAGTCGTATCCCTTATCCGTTCCTGAAACCGAGGCTATGACGTCTTACATCCAAGAAAATTTGGAGTAAGGATTCATCCGCAACTCCACCTCCCCCGCTGGGGCAGGCTTCTTCTTCGTGAAGAAGAAGGATGGATCCCTAAGACCCTGTATCGACTTTCGTGGACTCAATAAAATCACGGTAAAAAAACGATATCCTCTACCCCTAATTTCTGAACTAATCGACCATCTACAAGGAGCTTCTATCTTCTCCAAACTCGATTTAAGAGGGGCTTATAACCTCATTCGTATAAGAGATGGGGATGAATGGAAAATCGCCTTTAATACGCGATCTGGACATTATGAGTATTTAATGATGCCCTTCGGGCTATGCAATGCTCCTGCCGTTTTCCAAGAGTTCATGAATGATATATTCCGTGACGTGTTGGGAACATTTGTTATCGTATATTTAGATGACATCCTCATTTTCTCTAAGGATTTAGAGGAGCACATTTGCCATACCAAACTGGTACTCTCTAGGCTTCGTGCTAATCGCCTATACGCTAAAATGGAGAAATATTTGTTCCACCAGACGTCCACAGCCTTCCTAGGCTATATTATCTCTAACCAAGGTTTTTCTATGGATCCAGAGAAATTGAAGTCTGTCCTCGACTGGCCGCTGTCGAATTCTCTCAAGGCCGTGCAGCGCTTCCTTGGCTTTGCCAATTATTACCGGAAGTTCATCCGTAATTTCTCTACCATTGCTTCACCCATCACCGCCTTGACTAAGAAGGGTTCTGATCCTACGACTTGGTCTCACGAAGCCATTGACGCCTTCGAGTTTCTCAAGAAAGCCTTCGTCTGTGCACCCATCTTCCGACATCCAGATACTTCGCTTCCCTTCACGTTAGAAGTTGACGCCTCTGATGTGAGAGCCGGTGCAGTACTCTCTCAGAGATCCTCTCCCCAGGAGAAGCTCCATCCCTGTGGTTTTTTTTCTCGAAAGTTCTCGTCAGCCGAGAGAAATTATGATGTTGGGAATCGTGAGCTACTGGCCATTAAATTGGCTCTTCAGGAATGGAGGCATCTTCTCGAAGGCACCAAGGAGCCTATTGCCATCCTTACCGATCATAAAAATTTACTGTATATTGAGGGGACTCAACGATTAGGATCTCGTCAGGCTCGTTGGTCACTATTCTTCTCTCGTTTCAACTATACCATTTCTTATATTCCCAGTACCAAAAATATCAAAGCAGACGCTCTCTCTCGCCAGTTCGCTATGGAGAACGACTCTAACGAATCCTCTGAATCTATTCTCCCCGCCAAGTGCATAATTTCTGCCAATAATTTTGATGTTTTGGATGAAATTAACAAAGCCCAGGTTCACATTCCCAGGAGATTTAGGGTGCCAGAGGGACACTTATATGCAGCTCCACGTTTTCGCCACAACTTTCTACTTTGGGGACATTCTTCTAGATCGGCCGGTCATCCAGGCTTCAAGAGGACAGCGGATCTTATTAAACGGAACTTTTGGTGGCCTAAGATGAACAAGGACATTTTTGATTTCCCCAGAGCTTGTCCGGTCTGTGCTCAGAGTAAATCCGCCCATCACAAACCTTCTGGTCTCCTCATGCCTCTTCCCATTCCGGAGCAACCTTGGAAACACATCTCTATGGACTTTATTGTCGAGCTTCCCAATTCTAAAGGAATGAATACCATTCTTGTTGTAGTAGATAGATTTTCCAAGCATTCACACTTTATAACTCTCAAGGGCCTCCCTAATTCTGCTACTTTGGCCGATATTTTTTCTAAGGAAATTTTCAGATTACACAGTGTTCCTATTTCAATTGTTTCTGACAGAGGTTCTCAATTCATCTCTAAATTTTGGCGTGCGTTTTCCCAAAGACTTGGGATTTCTCTTCTATTTTCTTCTGGCCACCACCCTCAGACCAACGGTCAAACGGAAAGAATGTATCAGACCTTAGAGCAGTATCTCAGATGTTTCGTCTCCGAATCTCAAGACAACTGGGTGGATCTATTACCTTGGGCCGAGTTTGCTATTAACTCTCTTAAAAATGAATCTACGCAAGAGTCCCCTTTCTTTGTTAATTTTGGGTTCCACCCTAGCAGTCTTCCCCTCTCCTCCCTCCCTTCTGGTGTTCCCGCAGCAGATTCTCATGTCTCTACTCTTCAAAACTCTTGGAGGAAGATTCTTAAGACTCTACAAACTGCGGTCTCAAGACAAAAACAAAGGCAGATCGACGACGCCAACTGGGCCCTTCGTTTAAACCCGGAGACAGTGTGTGGTTATCCTCAAAAAATATAAGGCTCAAGACTCCGTTTCTGAAATTGGCCCCGAGATTCTTGGGTCCCTTTAAGATCCTTGAGAGGATCAATCCGGTCGCATACCGTTTGGCACTTCCTCCCACCATGAGGATTCCTTCAGTGTTCCATGTGTCATTACTCAAACCGGTTATCCAAAGTGCTCACTTCCCGGATCATTCCCAAAAACCCAACCCTGTGACCATTCACGGATAGCAGGAATTACAGTTCCTTGTTCACTGGAAGAGTTATGGACCAGAGGAACGTTCCTGGATTCCTTCTCGCCATATTCACGCTCCCAAACGCCTCTGGAAAATTCATCGGAAATTCCCCCAAAAGCCATAGCAGGATCGTCCGGAGATTGATCCTCAAGGGGGGATACTGTGACGGTTCAGGGGATTCGTGCTTCCCAATGTGTCCCCATCACCCCTGCTCCCTCTGCCTCTGACCTTCCCGCCTCGCCTCCTCGTCCATCTGTCCCTTCTTCTTCCCGCACCCGTTCCTCTGCGGCATGCCCAGACACGTGTCCAGCTGTCATGCACATTCCCCGCAAGGTGCGCACACATCTCCAAACACCCGTTCCCCTCCACGGCACTCACAGCTCACGGCATCTCTCTATTCCCCCACCTGCCACATTACCTCCTTCTGCTGCGTCTCCTTCTCTCTCGCCTTCCTTGGCGAGCGCCCCCGGGCGCGACGCTCCTCGTACTCCCTGGCACACACTGTGCGCGCACATCCAATCCTTACAGAGGGCACGTGCACACGCTCCAGATATAGGCCTTCCCAGAGCTCTGGCTCCGCATCCCACAGCGTACAAGCCATATCCCTGTGTGATTCACCTGTCTCCTCCCTTGCTCTTTCTGACCTATGCCTGCAACCTCTCAATCAACCCTCTGCTCCTCCTTCCTCTCCCATTGGTGCTCCCTCCTTTTTAATCCCTGTCTGTCCGCTAGCTCATTGCTCTGCATAGCTTCTTGTGACCCCTGTGTGTGCAGTCTCTATGCTTGGCTCTCCTGTCTGTTTCAGCGCTGGTTCCTGTCCCTGTTTACCTTTGGATCTCCCTGGCTTGAACTCTGCTTTGAATTGGACTACTCTGCTTTCTCCTGCCCTTGAACCCTGCATTCGGATATGACTACGCTGCCTTCTCCTATCCTTGAACACTGGCTTACGGACATCACCACGCTGCTCTCTATTATCCCTGAACTCTGGCTTACAGACACTACTATCCAAACTCTGGCAGCCTGGACGTTGCAAGTATACGTTAACCCTTTCTCAACAGGCCTGGCAATGCATTACCACACTCCGGGCATGCCCTCACTGCTGTGGGTGCGTGTTATAACCTTACCCACCTCAGTACTGGGGACTGGCCAGGTCTGCGGGCATACAGGTGTTACACTAGTACTGATGTTACATGTTTGGCTACCAGAAGGCCTGAGCCTCCACCACTGGGAGTTTGGGGTGATCTCTTTCATGCATCCCAGCATAGCAGGATTTGTCACTCACAGGAACCAATAGTAAATACACACACAGGTATATAATAATGATAAGTGCAATTAGCGCTTGTGTGAACAATATACAGTGATATACAAACAATAAATACAATAAATGAACAAAAACCTGTGATACAGAATATGATGGAGGTAGTCCTTGAGCTGCCTGAAAGGTTAATCTGGTATCTTCCAACCAGATAAGAAGTCTGTGTGGAGTAACCTCCTATGGCGCTGAGGATGGAATGGAATTAGAGTTTTGTGCAAAAGTTCTCTTCTTGTGCTGGAAACCTCAGAGAGGAAGACAAAGAGATACAAAAAACACCGCAATAGTGTATTACCCTTAGGACATTTGATCAATCTACTGATGATTAAATGAAAAGGAAAACTTCCAAGCGCTTGTGATTAAGGAAGCTATATTGCTCCGCCATGGTAAAACTGAAATCCTACTCACCGAATATGAGTAGGACATGTACAATGGTTCGGGGTCTTTAACTCCAGAAATCACCGCTCGCCGTGGGGTGCAGACGTCTGTTTGTGCGGGGGGATCTCCTGCAATCCTCGTGGTCTCGTTGCCTCGAGTGTCTTTCGATCGTCTCCTCCGCTGACGTCACCGCCTGGATGGCACTGCTACGGTGTCCCTGGATGGCCAAAAACCTTCCTACGCATTTCGAAACTCCAATTGATGGGTTTCTTCGTCAGGGATCCCTGATCAACTGTTTTAACAATATTTTTTCATAAATTGTAATCAATTGTTTTAATAATAAATGCTGTTTATATACTATCAAATGTCCTAAGGGTAATACACTATTGCGGTGTTTTTGTATCTCTTTGTCTTCCTCTCTGAGGTTTCCAGCACAAGAAGAGAACTTTTGCACAAAACTCTAATTCCATTCCATCCTCAGCGCCATAGGAGGTTACTCCACACAGGTATATAATAACGCTTTACTGAACAATAACATGCGACCTGTACCCCACAGTATATATCATACACCACCCCAAATACACCGTGTGTGTCCCCCAAAGTACACAAGGTGCTCGGCACCAATTTCCTTGATGTCCATTTCCCCCAATGTCAAGACCCACCCAAAAGTGTATGGAGTAGCACTACCCTGTGGATCGTTGGTGCACTTAGATGATCGTTGGTGCACTTAGATGGTATAACTGCCCGGATACTCCAGTACCCGGGTACGCCGTTAAACACAAGAGATCCGCCTGATCCAGTGACATCATCGTCCGTGAAGACGTCCACCTCTGTGTGGGGGGAGCTTCCGTTGCAGTGTCTCACATTTAAGAGTCTGTATTTGTGAGTGGGTCTGGTCCCAGACCACAGGCCGTAATTCACTGCGCAGCATCTTGACATAATACCCTAACACTGCTATAGCTATGGGGAATTGTCCCTATCTGGGGCCTTTTCCTGTAGCAGCCACAACCTAAACGTGAGTGGGGCCTATCTGGGACTTAAGGGGCAATCTGGGCCTAGTACGGGAACCACTGAAACATGAACACTACCTTCCCCTTCAAAGGAAACAGTACCACTCACAATCCTTTTTATCCTCTCATCTATCTTTTTGGGAGTTTCCTGCCCATCCAGCTGATAGAGGAGAGGACACAGAGGATTGTGAGTGTTACTGTTTTTAATACTATATTTTCATAGAGCAATCTGCACTATCCTCTGTGTCCTCTCCTCTATCTTTTTGGGGAGTTTCCTGCCCATCCAGCTATGATCTATAACCTGAGTTGGTTACTCATAGTAACCGAAAAGTGTGTATTAATCACATAAAATGTGAGTAGGATCACTACTACTTATCATTGGGATTTTTTTTTTTTACTGAGTTGCACTATTGTGTATTTTTTTTCTCCCCTGTTACTCAATATATACCTACCTGGATGCGATTGCGCTCCTGATCTTTTTGCACTCTCCCTTTAGGGAAGAGGACCAGGGCCTGCCAGTGCACAGCAGCCTGTGTGAAACCTTGTCTCTCTCAATGGTAGAGACACTACTGAATTTTGGTTTGCAACTCCCTTAAGTATAGTAGGGGGAAGGTACTAGGTCTGAACCCAGGATTGGGCAGAACACAGACCTAGACCCACCTCCTTCCCTTTCACTCAAGGAAGCTGCCTGTGTGGGGAAAACTTATAATTGGTGCTGGCACTGCCTGCTCTTACCAGGTTACCAGGGCTTGCATGCCAGGGAGGCAGACTATTCACTTTACTTGCACACATATGGATCCAAAGTCATCCTACTGTACATAATGAGGCAGGCGGGTGATTGCCCATGAGAGCTACAATCTGTGAGCCTGTCCCTCTGCAGTGACGGTAGAAGTGAGAAACACGTGAATATAGGCAGGTGAAAGAGGGGACGACTTGGCAGGAGATTTGAGGCGCAGGAACAGAGAGCGACATCAGCTAAGCAGACCGGGTGCAGAGTCCGACCAGCGTGAAGGTCCCCACACCACTACCAGATTGGGAGAAGCAGGGAGATAGGGGATGACACTGTAATCTAACTGAGGCACTGGAAAAGAACTGTATCTCTGCTGAGTGGCTAGACTGCAAGTAGCGTGAAGGTGCCCAAATTATCTCAAGTAAGAACAGTGCAAATTGATGGTTTATTTATCTTCCAGTTGCATATCATCACGATTACTTTGGGCTATTGTACCACGAAGCTCTGATAAGCAACCAATTAGAGACTATCTTTGTGTGAACTGGGACTTACATATTTTTTCTGTTTTTATCCATTTTTTCCATGTTTCATTTTTATTTTTATTAAGATTAGATTTATTTATCTCTCTAATATCTATTGTGGTGTTATCCGCATCATAGCGGCATACTAAATGTACACTTAATTTACATATAGTTCATTTTATACTTACTATACAAACACCTAAGACTGCTTATAGATTAGGGACTTATATACTGTGAGTCTTACCCCACAAATTCCCCTAATTGGGTACAATCTTGTTTTTGCGCCGAATGCAATAACACATACTGTATATCATTTGGGTTTTTGTGTTAAAATCAGCATTTAGGCAGCACATACTAGATATTAACTCCAATATTTCTGCGCACCTGATATTTTTCATATATATATATATATATATATATATATATATATATATATATATATATATATATATATATGTATATATATACAGTGTTCGCCCACGGCGAGTGGATTTAGGCTGCTGGCGAGCCGTGCTATGGCTCTATGAATTCCCCTGCTCGCGCCAATTTTTTTTTTAAAAGAAATAAATAATCCCCCTCCCTCATTGGGTTGACGCGGGGAAGAGGGCCGGCTGGCAGCTCTTGGTTAGCCCCTTCCCCTGATCTCCTCCCCCTCCTGCCCCTGATCTCCCAGGTAGGCTGGGGGGTCCCCGCTTGCTGCCCGGGGCGGGAGGTAGGCTGGGGGGTCCCCGCTTGCTGCCCGGGGTGGGAGGTAGGCTGGGGGGTCCCCTCTAGTTGCCTGGGGCGGGTGGTAGGCTGCTGCAGCAGTGGCGTGTCTGCCTCTGGAGGGGGTGCAGCATCCACCTGGGGGCTGCTGCAGCGGCATCCGCTTCGGGGGGAGGGCTGCGGCGGTGTCCGCCTCTGGAGGGAGGCACCCCCTGCCTTGCAGAGGCCCTCCTGCCATGCGGAGGGCCCGCTGCCGTGTGGAAGCCCCCGCTGCCATGTGCAACCCCCCCGCCTTGCAGAGGCCCTCCTGCCGTGTGGGGGTCCCACTGCCATATGGAGGCCCCACTGCTGACATGTGCGACCCCCCCTGCCTTGCGGGTGAGTGTGTGTGTGTGAGTGATAGTGTGAGACAGTGACTGTGTGTGTGTGTGTGTGTGTGTGTGTGTGTGTGTGTGTGTGTGTGTGTGTGTGTGTGTGTGTGTGTGTGTGTGTGTGTGTGTGTGTGTGTGTGTGTGTGTGTGTGTGTGTGACTGAGTGACTGTGTGTGTGTGTGTGTGTGTGTGTGTGTGACTGACTGAGTGACTGTGTGTGTGTGTCTGTGAGTGAGTGTGTGTGTGTCTGTGAGTGTGTGCCTGTGAGTGTGTGTGTGTGTGTGTCTGAGTGTGTGTCTGTGAGTGAGTGTGTGTGTCTGTGCCCTCACCCTTTCCCTTTTGCCCTCACCCTTTCCCTGTCGCCCTCACCCATCCCTGTCACCCTCACCCATCCCTGTCCCCCTCACCCTTTCCCTGTCGCCCTCACCCTTTCCCTGTCGCCCTCACCCTTTCCCTGTCGCCCTCACCCTTTCCCTGTCACCCTCACCCTTTCCCTTTTGCCCTCACCCTTTCCCAGTCCCCCTCACCCTTTCCCTGACACCCTCACCCTTTCCCTGTCGCCCTCACCCTTTCCCTGTCACCCTCACCCTTTCCCTGTCACCTTCACCCTTTCCCTGTCGCCCTCACCCTTTCCCTGTCGCCCTCACGCATCCCTGTCGCCCTCACGCATCCCTGTCGCCCTCACCCATCCCTGTCGCCCTCACCCTTTCCCTGTCGCCCTCACCCTTTCCCTGTCGCCCTCACCCTTTCCATGTCGCCCTCACTCTTTCCCTGTCGCCCTCTCCCTCTCTCTGTAGCCCTCACCCATCCCTGTCGCCCTCACCCATCCCTGTCGCCCTCACCCTTTCCCTGTCGCCCTCACCCTTTCCCTGTCGCCCTCACCCTTTCCCTGTCGCCCTCACTCTTTCCCTGTCGCCCTCTCCCTCTCTCTGTAGCCCTCTCCCTCTCTCTGTCGCCCTCTCTCTCTGTCGCTCTCTCTGTATCGCTCTCTCGGTGTCGCTCTCTCTGTCTTTGTCTCTCATTCTCTCTCTGTGTGTGTTCTCTCTCTCTCTGTGTCTCTCTCTGTGTGTCTCTGTGTGTGTGTGTCTCTATCTCTGTGTGTGTGTGTCTCTTTCTCTGTGTCTCTCTCTCTCTCTCTGTGTGTCTCTCTCTGTATGTGTGTGTGTGTGTGTGTGTGTGTGTGTGTGTGTGTGTGTGTGTGTGTGTGTGTGTGTCTCTCTCTGTCTCTGTCTGTCTCTCACCCACACGCTCTCTCTCTCACACTCTGGATCTCTTATTTACCCTATATATCTTTTACTTTTCTCCTATATATCTTAACTGCCCTATACCTACACCGAAATAACCTACACTGCTTTCTTCCAGATCTAACTCTCGAGCTTCACACGGAAGACATCGGAATCCCCCCAAAACCAGAAGACAGGTAGGGAACACCTCCCCTTCAATGTATAACATTGCGGGAATGAGGGTACCTGGACATTGAGGCACATTGAGGGACTGCGGATAAGGTAAGATCCCAAGCGGGATTGCTGCTTTAGATATTGTGACGCGGGGGCATCCAGGCACTAGTTATGGGGTTCAGGAACATTTACACACACATACACACAAACACACACACACACACACACACACACACACACACACACACACACACACACACACACACACACACACACACACGTAACAAGGACTAATTGTAGTATAATGTAATACAATAAATAAACTAATGTCAAAAACGAATGTTGTCCTTAATAGGACATTTTTTTTTTAAAGTGGGACTAGGCGCGGGGCTGGGGGCGGGACTAGGGGCGGGACTAGGGGCGGGGCCAGGTGGCGAGTAGATTTTCTGTTCGGCGAGTAGATTTTTGGGTGATTTGTCGACCACTATATATATATATATATATATATATATAATCAAAAAATAAATAGATGATACCGCTCTGTGGCTAACGAAATGCTTTTATTTGTGTGAGCTTTCGAGATACACTGATCTCTTCTTCCGACGATGTTATATATATATAAAGATGAAGACCGCAGCACACTCAGAAAAGAGAAAAAATTATTTAATCTTAGAAAATCATCAGGCAATCACAAAAGCTTTTTTTGTGGGTATATATATATATATATATATATATATATATATATATATATATATATATATATATATATAATCAAAGGCTCCTTACCAGGCAGACCAGAGAATCCAGGGAATCCAAAGCAGGCACAGCAAGGAAGAGACAGCACACTTGTTAGCAAAAAGAATTGTATTAGTGAAGCAGGCACAAAACACCAACGTTTCGGTCCTAAAAACAGGACCTTTATCAAGGGAGTGCTTACCACAGATAGACCATAACCACCAATATATACCCATAACTAACTACCTTAATTAAAGACAAAATTGCACACATCTGTGTAACTGCAACCTCCTCCGGTGAGGAACAGATGACATCATCACCTGGCGTCTATCTCATGTGCTCACTGCAGTAAGGAGCATCATGGGTAATAAGGGAAACTATGGGAGACCCCCCTCAGTCACAGGAACGGGCTCTACTGTGCATGTGTAGTGCTCAAGTACTGGGTTGCCTAGCAATGACAGGCAACAGGAAGGAGGAAGGAATGAGCAGTGAAGGGAGGGGGGCGGGCCAGAGTGCTCCGTGACAGCAGCTGCAGAGCGCATGGAAGTAGAGGCTGCAGGCAGAAACACATGTATACAATAAAAATGCCACAAACACCACTAAAGTGTATACATACCAGCTGGGCAAAGGGACAGCAGGGAGAAGGGGAAAGGGGGGTGTGTGTAGGGAGGGGGGGGGGGAAGGGGTGGGGATGGCAACAGGGGGAAAGGGGGAAGAGGGTGGTTGGAAGCAGGGATAGGAAGACATGGTTAGAAATAAGTAACATGTCAGAGATGCATCTAGGTCAAAGCCGTGTAGGTCCATAATGAGGACAGTGCCAAAAAGTCACAAGTCAGGGAAACTGAAATGAGCAAAAAGGCAGAAAGGAGGAGGGCTAATCATCCAGCATCATGATCATAACAGTGGGGGGAAGAGGGGGGGGGGATGATGCTGGATGATTAGCCCTCCTCCTTTCTGCCTTTTTGCTCATTTCAGTTTCCCTGACTTGTGACTTTTTGGCACTGTCCTCATTATGGACCTACACGGCTTTGACCTAGATGCATCTCTGACATGTTACTTATTTCTAACCATGTCTTCCTATCCCTGCTTCCAACCACCCTCTTCCCCCTTTCCCCCTGTTGCCATCCCCACCCCTTCCCCCCCCCCTCCCTACACACACCCCCCTTTCCCCTTCTCCCTGCTGTCCCTTTGCCCAGCTGGTATGTATACACTTTAGTGGTGTTTGTGGCATTTTTATTGTATACATGTATTTCTGCCTGCAGCCTCTACTTCCATGCGCTCTGCAGCTGCTGTCACGGAGCACTCTGGCCCGCCCCCCTCCCTTCACTGCTCATTCCTTCCTCCTTCCTGTTGCCTGTCATTGCTAGGCAACCCAGTACTTGAGCACTACACATGCACAGTAGAGCCCGTTCCTGTGACTGAGGGGGGTCTCCCATAGTTTCCCTTATTACCCATGATGCTCCTTACTGCAGTGAGCACATGAGATAGACGCCAGGTGATGATGTCATCTGTTCCTCACCGGAGGAGGTTGCAGTTACACAGGTGTGTGCAATTTTGTCTTTAATTAAGGTAGTTAGTTATGGGTATATATTGGTGGTTATGGTCTATCTGTGGTAAGCACTCCCTTGATAAAGGTCCTGTTTTTAGGACCGAAACGTTGGTGTTTTGTGCCTGCTTCACTAATACAATTCTTTTTGCTAACAAGTGTGCTGTCTCTTCCTTGCTGTGCCTGCTTTGGATTCCCTGGATTCTCTGGTCTGCCTGGTAAGGAGCCTTTGATTGTATTCATTCATATGGGACTAAGCACCTGTCCTCATCTGTATTTGTGTGCCATCTGCTCTGTTACCTATATATATATATATATATATATATATATAAAACAAGATACAAACAGCGCAAATCTCAACAATATGTTAGCGCAGTAAAAATGAAAACCACACTTTTAGCCAAATCAGTCAATTTAAAAGAGGTATAAACCCTTACAATCTACTAAACCTACAAACTGCAACCTTAGTCCCATAAAAAATAAACAAAATATATTACCATTCTTGCGTCAGATAAAAAAGGCAGCACTCACATAGGAAGTTGTAAAATGTATTAAGGCATGAACAAACAGACGCCCAATCCCAACGTTTCGGTCCCGGAATGGAACCTTTCTCAAGGGGGGTGTGATATATATAAACCAGGCAGAATATCCAAAATAAATCTTCCAGAAAGGAAGAGGCAACAGACACCAACGTTTCGGTCCTCCAAACAGGACCATTCTCAAGGTAGTGCACAAGTAAAGTGACAAACACCCACATATAAATACCCAAAACCCATTGCAAAAAACATAACGAGTGAACCAATCATTAAAAAGCCCACGAGCCAATGTATGCTGTATCAATGCCTAATAAAAAATTTGAAACAAAAAAAAAAAGCCCACGAGCCAATACAGCTGTTCTAGCTACTGTATTGATTGCAGACATCATCACACAATCACTGGAGTCATAATCGGGAGTCTAACAGCTGATCCCCTTTTCCCAGCTCTCATAGTGTCTACTGTAGTCATAGGAACAGGTTTGCCATCAGTTAGGTATGTGCGCATTCGTAGCGCTATATCGTAGCCATGGTAACGACTGAAGTTCTGTGGTTTAGAGTCAGTGCAGGGTCCGTGATGTATATACGCTAGTGTTCATGTGTAGCGCAGTATCTCAAACAGAGCCAGAGCAGTAGAGGCTGCTGAGATAGGGACAACGGGGAGTAAGGAGAGGGGGTGAGGAAATGGGTAAGGAATGTAGAGGCTAAAGGAGCAATGGGGTCAGGAGAGGGGAATATATACAAAAAAAATTTAAATAAGAGTCCTTGAAGATTCCTGATGTAGCCAAATGAATACTGATCATTGAAGTGGGAGTGCACAATATAACTTAGAGAGAGTTCAAAAAGAACATGCCAGTGATCCAAATAGACACAAACAAATACCATGCAGTACATAATGCAATAAGCTAGTATATAATATCAAGACACTAGTAGTTCCCAATAGGATAAGTATTCATCTATAAGTAATTATCTGACTATAAGAAGCAACCTAATTTTAAATCTTCGTTCAGACCATGAGGGGCCATAGTCTTCAGTTCAAATATCATTTTGGCCTCAAGTTGGAGAAGCAATTTATTTCTATCTCCAACCCGACCAGGGGTGTTGACTTGAAGAATTGGCATGCATATCAAGGTGGATAAGCTGTGCCTATGTGCTCTAAAGTGTCTGGCCTCTGGAAGAAAATTGAGGTCCTCATCCGTGCTGTTGTCCTGGAACGCTTTTATGATTGTGGACCTGTGGACTCCCTATTCTTTCTTTAAACATCCTGCTTATTTTGCCTATATAATATAAGCCGCAAGGACACTTACTAAAATATACCACAAACCGTGTTTCATAATTGAGATAGGTTTTAATTGGAATTTGGTTGCCATTGTGTGGATGGGCAAACAATTGGCCAGTTTGTATGAACTGGCAGTTAATGCAGCCATGGCATTTAAAAGCTCCTGCTTTTCTTGACAGCCAAGAAGTTGTTGGTGCGTATTTAGGTACTGGATCTGCCTGTGTGAGAATGTCCCCCAAGTACCGTCCTTTGCGATAGCATAGTCATGGCGGATTTTTGCAGAGATCGCCAATCTTGCGTGTACTGACTGATATGTGTGGTTGATTTCAAGTGCTGGTTGTTTAAAGTGTGTGCAGTTAGAACCAGAAGGAAAGGGAAGTACTGGGTATACTAGTAGGGGTGGCTGTTTTTTGGGAGTGTGCAGTGGGTTAATCTATTTTTAAAGTGTGCTGTAATTTGAAGCCTGTAACTTTTTTCCCCCTTTCTCCTGCCTGAGGCAGAGTGGGTGTGGTTGGTTAATTGGCTGGCCTTACACACCTGCAGTGGGTGGGGTTAGTTAATTGATAACCTAACACACCTGGTGGGTGTCCCTATTTAAACAGAGGCTTCTAACGAATCCTGAGCTTCGCGGTCTGACTGATGTGTGGTTGATTTCAAGTGCTGGTTGTTTAAAGTGTGTGCAGTTAGAACCAGAAGGAAAAGGGAAGTACTGGGTATACTAGCAGGGGTGGCTGTTTTTTGGGAGTGTGCAGTGAGTTAATCTATTTTTAAAGTGTGCTGTAATTTGAAGCCTGTAACTTTTTTTCCCTTTCTCCTGCCTGAGGCAGAGTGGGTGTGGTTGGTTAATTGGCTGGAATCACACACCTGCAGTGGGTGGGGTTAGTTAATTGATAACCTAACACACCTGGTGGGTGTCCCTATTTAAACAGAGGCTTCTAACGAATCCTGAGCTTGCGTGTACTGACTGATATGTGTGGTTGATTTCAGGTGCTGGTTGTTTAAAGTGTGTGCAGTTAGAACCAGAAGCTGTTTGAACAATGAAGCGGTTAAACAAGGTATAGTTATTGAAGTACAGTTTACTGTTAGTACTTCTAAACTTCATACAGTAGTTGCTAGAATGAGCAGGATTGAAAATGCCACTCAATGCACATCTTGCCACATGTATGTGCACTTGGAGCAGCTGTTCCAATGAGCCTACTGCTGTGAGAAGTGTGAGCAGGTGGTCTCTTTAGAATCAGAGATTGCTGATCTGAAGAGGCAACTTGCAATATTGAGGGACATTGGCAATCTTGAAAGGGAATTAGAGCTCACTGAGCAGGCCCTTGCTTTGACTAGTGGGGCAGATGGTGGTGCTGTTAGTGAGGAGCAGGTAGGTAGCCTAGTTGCTGTTAGTGAGGAGCAGGTAGGTAGCTGGGTGACAGTTAGAAGGGGAAGCAGGGGCAATAGGGAGAGGCAGGTCGTTTCTGAGTTGACACATCCCAATAGATTTGCCATGTTGAGTGAAGATATTGGGAATGTTGGGGCAGAAATGGCAAGGCTGGGGGAGACTAATTCCTCTAGCATCCAGGGGAATAGTTCCTCCAGAACAGAGGGGACTCAGGATGCTCAGATACAAAGAAAAATTGTGGTGGTAGGGGACTCCATTATTAGGAAGGTAGATAGGGCAATCTGTTGCCAGGACAGCATGAACCGAACAGTTTGTTGTCTCCCGGGTGCTCGGGTTCAGCACATTGCGGATCAGGTAGACAGATTGTTGGGGGGGGGGGGCTGGGATTGACCCGGCGGTCTTGGTACACGTTGGCACCAATGACTAAGTTAGAGAAAGATGGAGGGTCCTAAAAAATGATTACAGGGATCTAGGCCAAAAGCTTAAGGCAAGGACCTCCAAGGTAGTATTTTCTGAAATACTACCAGTGCCATGCGCTACCGCAGGGAGACAGTCAGAGATCATGGAGGTTAATGCATGGCTAAGAAAGTGGTGCAGGAAGGAGGGGTTTGGGTTTTTAGAGCACTGGGACTCCGTTTCTGAGAGGTGCCATCTATATTCTAGGGACGGATTGCACCTCAATGAAGAGGGATCTTCTGTGCTAGGGGGGAGAATGCTAAAAAGGTTGGAGGAGATTTTAAACTAGGATGGAGGGGGGAGGGGAATGAAACAGATAATGAACTGGATCTAAATGGAATAGATGAGGATATAAGGTGGTATGGAGGTAGAATGGGGGCAAGTGCAAGTTTGACAAGCAGTGAGACACCCATAGTAAATACAGATAATACTAGAAAACGTCTAAAGACTAAACAAAGTGGGCGCAGAAAGGAAGGAGCAGATAAAATAATAGTACAGGCTGAAAAAAACTGAAATGCATGCTTGCTAATGTAAGAAGCCTGACAATAAAATGGGGGAGCTTGAATTAATAGCTGCAAGGGAGCAGTATGATATCATAGACATTACTGAAACATGGTGGGATGAAACTCATGACTGGACAGTTAATTTAGAGGGTTATTCTCTTTTTCAGAAGGATCGAACAAATAGAAGGGGAGGTGGAGTATGTTTATTTGTTAAACCAGATCTAAAACCTATTATAAGGGATGATGTCTATGAAGGGAATGATGAAAATGCAGAGACTTTGTGGATAGAAATTAGCAGTGGAGGTAAAAGTATAAAGAAAATGTTTGTGGGAATATGCTATAAACCACCAAATATCTGTGAGATTGATGAAGCTAAATTACTTTTGCAAATGGAGAAGGCATCACAACTGGGTCATGTTTGCATAATGGTGGATTTTAATTAATATAGACTGGGGCAATGGGATTAGCGTTACAACAAAAGGAAACAGGTTTTTGGGGGTGTTTAAAGACAATTATATGACCCAAATTATTGAGGAACCAACCAGGAGAGGGGCAGTTCTGGATTTGGTCATATCAAACAATGTAGAAGTAATAACAAATATTCAAGTCCTGGAACATTTGGGTAACAGTGATCTCATTTGAAATAAATTATCAAAAAACAGATTACTTGGGTTCAACAAAGACCTTCAACTTTGGAAAGGCAGATTTTAATAAACTGAAGTCTAATCTAGTAGTAATACAATGGGATGATGTTTTTGCAGGGGAAAATGTAGAGGATAAATGGGCAGTCTTTAAAACATTGTTAGAAAAGCACACTTATCAGTGTATACCCTTGGGTAAAGGAACTTCTCAAGGAGAGAAAGATGCGTCGCACAGCACAAAAATAGATGAAGGCTGATGTGGGATAAAAATAAGCTTTATTTGCACAAGGTGCAAGCGAGTCCTCTTGACGCGTTTCGGCCTGGAAGGCCTTTGTCAAAAGAGAGGTATGGTATACCCTTGGGTAATAAGTATAAAAGAAATAAGTCAAAACCAATGTGGCTAAATAAACAGGTAGGGGAGGAAATGGACAAGAAGAGGAAGGCGTTTAGATTCTTTAAGTCAGAAGGGACAGAGACATCGTATCAGAATTCTAAGGAATGTAACAAAAATTGCAAAAGGGCAATCAAATGAGCAAAAATGGATAATGAAAAAAGGATTGCAATAGAAAGTAAGGTCAACCATAAAAATTTCTTTAAGTACCTTAATAACAAAAAATGAGAAAAGAAAATATAGGACCCTTTCAGTGTGAGATGGGTAGGCAGATTATTGGAGATAAGGAAAAAGCTGAGGTATTAAACAAATTCTTTGCCTCTGTGTTTACCAGGGAAGAATCAAGTTCAATAGTAGTGCCGCAGGAGGAAGCCACAACCTCCATATTAATGAACAATTGGTTAACTGAGGAAGAAGTTCATAAGCGACTTGAAAAAATTAAAGTTAATAAGGCACCTGGCCCCGATGGCATAAATCCAAGAGTTCTCAAGGAGTTAAGCTTAGTAATAGCAAAACCATTATATTTAATATTCAAGGACTCCATTTCCACAGGCTCAGTACCACAAGATTGGTGTAAAGCAGATGTGGTGCCTATATTTAAAAAGGGAGCTAGATCACAACCGGGAAATTACAGACCTGTACGCCTGACTTCAATAGTAGGGAAACTACTTGAAGGTTTAATAAGGGATAATATTCAGGAATACCTAATGGAAAACAAAATTATTAATAATAGTCAGCATGGGTTTATGAAGGATAGATCTTGCCAAACTAACCTTATCTGTTTCTTTGGGGAGGTAAGTAGGAATCTATACCAGGGTAATGCCATTGATGTGGTCTACTTAGATTTTGCAAAGGCTTTTGATACGGTTTCACACAAGAGGTTGGTGTACAAAATAAAGAAAGTTGGACTCAGTAAAAATATATGCACCTGGATTGAAAACTGGTTAAAGGACAGACAACAGAGGGTTGTCATAAATGAAACTTTTTCAGGTTGGGCTAAAGGATCAGTACTGGGACCTCTGCTTTTTAGCTTGTTTATTAATGACCTTGAGGTTGGGATCGATAGCAAAGTCTCCATCTTTGCTGATGATACTAAATTGTGTAAGGTAATAGAATCAGAGCAGGATGTAATTTCTCTTCAGAAGGACTTGGAGAGACTGGAAACGTGGGCAGGTAAATGGCAGATGAGGCTTAATACAGATAAATGTAAGGTTATGCATTTGGGATACAAGTATAAAAAGGCGACTTATAAATTAAATGGAGATATATTGGGGGAATCCTTGATGGAGAAGGATTTAGGAGTGCTTGTAGACAGCAGGCTTAGCAATAGTGCCCAATGTCATGCAGTAGCTGCAAAGGCAAACAAGATCTTATCTTGCGTAAACGGGCAATGGATAGAAGGGAAGTAAACATAATTATGCCCCTTTACAAAGCATTAGTAAGACCACACCTTGAATATGGAGTACAATTTTGGGCACCAATCCTAAGAAAAGACATGATGGAACTAGAGAGAGTGCAGAGAAGAGCCACCAAATTAATAAAGGGGATGGACATTCTAACTTATGAGGAGAGGCTAGCTAAATTAGATTTATTTACATTAGAAAAGAGGCGTCTAACAGGGGATATGATAACTACTGTATATACAAATATATTCAGGGACAATACAAGGAGCTTTCAAAAGAACTATTCATCCCACGGGCAGTACAAAGGACTTGGGCCATCCCTTAAGGTTGGAGGAAAGGAAATTTCACCAGCAACTAAGTAAAGGGTTCTTTACAGTAAGGGCAGTTAAAATGTGGAATTCATTACCCATGGAGACTGTGATGGCAGATACAATAGATTTGTTCAAAAAAAGGTTGGACATCTTTTTAGATGGGAAAGGTATACAGGGATATACCAAATAAGTATACATGGGAAGGATGTGATCCAGGGATTAATCCGATTGCCAATTCTTGGAGTCAGGAAGGAATTCATTTTTTCCCTTAATGGGGTTTTTTGTTTGCCTTCCTCTGGATCAATAAGTATAGATATAGGATAAAGTATCTGTTGTCTAAATTTAGCATAGGTTGAACTTGATGGACGGAAGTCTTTTTTCAACCTCATCTACTATGTAACTATGTAACTATATAATCTTCATATCATTGGATATAATATTATTCAGTGCTTATGTACACTGCGTTTGATAAAATGGGAGGCTGTGGTGTAAGTACTGATGACATTTATACTTTTATCCATAATCTCGCTGGTGTGAGGTGTATGCAAGAGTGTTCTGTCTCCTGCACGGGTTTTGGTTAGCGCATCCTCAATCTCAGTTTGTTGGTTCCCTCTGTCATAGAACTGTTGTGCCATGGCCTGCAATGAATCCTCTACCTCCAAAGGGTCACTGGTAATTTGTTTTACCCGTAGCATCTACGAGTATGGGAGACCTAGTTTAAGTGATGCAGGTTGGTGGCTTGTGGTAGCCATCAATGTGTTCTTATCAGTTGTTTTTTGAAAGATCCTTTGTCCTTATATATCATCATGTCCAGAAATGTGATATTGGATAAGTTGTGATTCGACGTAAATCGTATAGTAGACGGAATTTGATTAAGGTAATCCACGAAATGTAGGAGCTCGTCCTCTTGAACCCCCCCCCCCAGAAAAGGAACACATCGTCAATGTAACATGTGTAATGCAGAATGTGATTTGCAAATGGAGCATCATTCAGTAAATGTCTCTGATCATAACTGTCCATAAAGAGGTTAGCATAGGAGGGTGCCATGTTTGAGCCCATGGCTATCCCCATCAGTTGGAGGTAGAACCCTTTTTCGAACTTAAAGAAGTTCTTATGTAGAATAACCTCTATAAGGAGAAGTATGAACTCCACTGGTGGGCCATCATGTTCTAAGAAATAAGAGAAGTGCTGTCGAATAGCATCTATACCTTGGTCATATGGGATGTTTGTGTATAAGCTTGAGACATTGAGAGTCCGTTAATAAAAATGATGCTAATAAAAACACTTTGTTTACCAACCTGTTAGGTTGCTTCCCATGTGGAAGATGTCAAATTTGCCTTTACCAATAGTGAAAATAACAAAGAGTTCAAAATTCTCTCCTTCATCAATTGCAATACGGATCATGTGATCTATATGATCACATGTGGGTGCAATAAAAAATATGTGGGACTTACTAGTAGAGCATTCAAAATAAGGATGCTAGAACACATGAGACATATAAAAAATATGGATATTACTCATCCAGTCTCCAGTCACTTTAAAGACTGCCAACATGGCAGTTTCAAAAAATTTAAATGTATAGCTTTAACACGCATTAAACCACACGTACGTGGAGGAGATATTCTAAAAATCTTATACCAAAGAGAAGCTTTTTGGATTTTCACTATTGGTACAATTATTCCAAAGGGTCTCAATACGGAATGGGAGCTAAAAGTTTTTCTTTAACTTCCTCTCAGTATTCTGCTCTTCTTCCCCCCCCCCCTTTCTCCTCCTCCCCCCTTCCTTCCCTCCCTTCCCCCCTTCCCTCCCCTCCTCCCCTCTGCCCCTTTCATTCTATTATATTTTATAGCTATGTACTATATTTCTATATTGCTATTTTATTCATGTTTTATACAATACAAATGAATATGCATTAGAAGTTCCCTTATATGATATGTAGTTCTCTATGATAAGTAGATATGCATTATATAAAGTTTATATTGATTAAGATTCATACAGAAGAATTTATGTATGGAAATTCTTTAGACCAGTATTAATGTTATATTTTATATAAACGTTAAGTGGTTTTGATATAATTGTGTACTCATGATTAACTAATACTCTCTGTGTTATACAATTCAGATGTTGTGATACTTAATATACTAATCTGTCTGATCCATGATATATTTAATCTTTAACATGGATACTTCCTGTATTTTATTACAACTGCATTTTCTTTAAACTATATCTATTCATATGTTTTTTATATCATTTTTGTATCCTGATATCGATATCCATTTCAATGTGCTTGATGTTTATCTGTTCTTTTCCTTTTCAATCGTTATTTTTATTTTTTCAATTAGTTCAGGTGCCTTGCATCTATTAACAAGCTTGTGGGAGGTTTAAATAGCTTCCTCCCACTGCTAACGTAATACTCCTTGAGAAAGGGCAGTCTAAGCCCGAAACGCGTGGGAGGAGGTTTCTCATCTTCGTTTATATTGAGTGTTCCTCCTGTTTTTAAACTATCCTGGTGAGTCCCTGTCCTCTTGAGTGGCTGCAGCATCGATCTTTTCTTTTTTCTACTGTTCCTGTGATCGGGCCGCGCCGCGGAGTGACGTCATCATCCCTCTGAGGACACAGGACGCTGGGAGAGAGAGAGCAGCGAGGGATGGCATTGATCGTGAGTAACTGGCTACTCCAACACCGATCCACATACACTGTGCTTTTGCAACCGAGCCTCAATGAGCATTCACGTTGTTAGCAGTGTTTTTCTCACCAACTATCTCTCCCCTCTATTCACTCCTATACTCGTCCATTCAACATTTACTAGCTTACAGCAATTGGGTTCTTTACCTTGGAGCTACACAGATGGCTTTTCTGTCTTTCCAGCCACTTTATCATATTGTCTGGCAAGGACTGGGTCTTCCCTTTGCCTCTGCCGAAAATCAGGGAGGTATAGCTCTGGTAAATCCTCAGGATCTATATCTCCCTCTTTCTGGCCATCCCCAGCCATCACTTGTGACTCCTGGCTATTAGTATGGCCACCTTGAGTCCCAGATTTCTGCAACCAGTCCTGTTTGTCATAGCGTCTTTGCCTCCGAGACTTTGGAACCCGATGCCTACTGGGGAACAGGTCTGCTGAGAAGGGGAACAGTTTCCCAGGTTTCTTCTGAGCCAGAGATTGAGTCTCCTCCTGAGATACTGGAGCCATTAGGGTTGAAAAGAAAAGCCAGTCACGGCCGAGCAAAATGGGGGCAGAGAGCCAACGAGCGACTCCTACTTCGATCATGGCCTCCTGACCTTTTACCTGTAGCAGGATTTTGGCCGTCGGATACCATTTTACATCGCTGTGTATACACTCTATACTCCATGGGGAGTCAAAGGAAAGCATGCCAGTCGGTAACAGTTCCCAGAAGACCAGCGTTTTTCCAGAGCCTGAATCTACAAGGGAGTGGACGGTTTTATCCCCAATCTGTACTGGAAGAAACCAGGGTTTGCAACTTCCTCTGGGGAAGGCCGAGGCGACTGTCCTGCTGAAGGAACAATCCATCTGAGGACAGTTCACATGGCGGTGGCCTTGTTCTCCGCAGGCGGAACATGGAGAGGGTTCCCTCGAAGGAGGGTGCCACGGATAGCGCTCCGCTGGACTGGATACTGGAGACCAGGCATCTGATGGGTCCTGTGGGCGACGTCCTCGGAAGTTCCTCTCATTTGGTGACGAGCTGACATCAGGAAGGGGATGAGGGTCTCGGCGGTGCCCGGCATTTGGACCTCTTCCTTGTTGGAAGGACTGTTCCTATCGTGGCACTTGGCGGTTGCTTATGGAGGGGCCGTAGTTTCCCAGTTGTTACGATCTCCCTCTGAGTGTCTGTAAGTGCCAGTGAAGTTGGATCCGTCAGGTCCAGGGCACTCACCTGATCTTCGGCCCCAAGGAAGTTCTCAACAAGTCGGACCGCCAAAGCTAGGGTTCCAGCTGCATGGCGTTTTACCCACGAGCGTGCGGAAGGGGGTATTATCTGTAGGAATTGTTCCAAAACAACTTGCTCAAGAATTGCCTCCTTAGTGCGCTCCTCTGGTTGTATCCAGTGAGTATAGAAGTCCAATAACCGCTGAGAGAGGACCCGGGGTCTCATCTTAGCGGTGTACTTCAGGTTCCGGAACTGCTGCCTGTAGGTCTCTGGGGTCAGACCTAAGTGATCCAGTATGGCGGCTTTTACTTGTTGATAGTCCATTACCTGATCTGCTGGGAGACCCTGATATGAGGCCTGGGCTTCTCCTATGAGGAGTGGGGCCAAAGTGGTTGCCCAGCGATCTGCAGACCAGCCCTGTGCTTCGGCAACCCTTTCAAATGTCAGTAGAAAAGCCTCTGGATCCTTGTTCGGAGCCATTTTCCTCAGGAGGACGGGGGTTTGTTTGCAAGTTCGAGACTTGCAGACTCCTGGAATTGGGTCAGCAGCCTGGCCATCCGCTCATCCTGTGCTTCCTGATGCTGGGTTAGGAGCTGGGTTTGCTGCTGCAATAGTAGTTGGGCCTGCTCCTGCATTAACAGTCCCTGCTGTTTGGTCTGCTCCTGCATGAACAGTCCCTGCTGTCTGGTCTGCTCGCACAGAAACTCTTTTAAAATTCTTCCATTTTTTTTTAATCATTTTTTTTGTGTGTGTGGCCCTTCAACTGCAGGGGCCTCTCAACATCCCAGCATTTTTGACATCATACTTTGCAGGGTACATGCAACCACACGCGGGTTTTTTTTGATAAGGCTTATTTATTGAGCCTTAAAAAATGCAGCACACATAAACAAAACAGCTTCTTTTCAGCATACAAAAACAAAACAGCTTCTTTTCAGCATACAAAAACAAAACAGCTTCTTTTCAGCATACAAAAACCCAGACAGTTAATCAAACATGTATCTTGAAAACAGACCTTATAGCAGTAATCTGCTTCAGCGTTTCAGTCCTATCTCCATGCTTCAGACAGCTGCATGTGTGTGTAGCCTTGTGTTTTTAAAGCCCTTGATGAGGCAGCTAGGATCAGACTAATTAAGCAGCCCTCTCAGCTGAAACTTAACCTCATCACTGCTGCACTGCAAACCTAAACATAGGTCTGCCAGGCATATGGCTGGTGACATTTATTCACCCTGTCACAGTGTAATTTTCCAATAATCCCATAAATGTAGAAATACTTTGGTTTACAATTGGAAAGTCAAAATTGCTCCTGGCTTTGAATCTATGACTGCTGTCACCTATGTGGTCAGGACTTGGATGTCCTTTCCCGGATCTGTTGAAGAAGTCTTTAAGGCGTAGTTAGCGGCACAGCTTGTACATATTCACCTTCCATTTAAATGGATTTTGCGCATTCGTGGGAACATATGTTAGTCCTTTCTTTAAAACACTTAACTCTGATGCTGACAGCATGTGGGATAGCCTTTCCCAGGAACCCAATGCAGACAGTAATTACACACACAACTGGGTATATAACGACAATGTTTACTGACACATAGCAAGACTCAACAATATGTACAGTAGCGACATTGTTTATTGCAGTAAAAACCGCCGGCTGCATGCGGCTGGGAAGCGGGTAGCCGCGGCGCGTGGCGGCACACTGTGACGTCACAGTAACATGCGCGCCCGGCTTCCCCGTCTTCCCCGGCTTCCCCGGCTTCCCCGACACCCCTGGAGATAAAATGAAGGTAAGCGGGGGTGCGGGGAAGCAGAGGGGCAGTGTTGTACTGTTTATTGCTGAAGTTTTAAACTTAAATTGCGCGCGAAGCGGAGGGGGGGTGCGTGGGGGAAACGCGGCGGCGCGCGGTTGTTACTGGCGGCAGCTGGGGTAGATCTCGGCGTGCCGCCGTGATTTAGTGCAATAAACAATGTCGGTGCTGTATATATTCATACAATATTCTATCTCCCAAGGTAACACATCCACCTAAGCATTTTAATAAACATTGCTTGTTTAGATTAGCATCAGCATAGTACTGTTTTATTTGTGTATTCCGGTTGTGCATTTATTAGTACTATGGTTACCACCAGACTATTGATGATCACAGAGGGAGCATGATTAAACATTATAAGCAATTAATTCGTATCAAATGACCGCAGTGAATAAAGAGGGTGGTGGATCCAGTAGCTCTTTAGCATCTGAAGAAGTTATGTGAAACACGTAACGCTGTCAAAACCCCAGCGACGGTACTGGCATCACGGAACTGTGGTGTGTGAAGCTCGGTGAAGGATAACCTGGCTCACTACTCGGGGACCAGCCAGAGGAACTCGGCGAAACCCTGAGTCAAGCTACAATCTTCCGGGGTACGGAGTTTGATGTGCACCGATACCACTTCTGATTTGCCGCTGATGCGGCAGACATACAATGCAGACTACACATGTGGAAGCAGTGTGGAGGATACACAGCCGAGCTGGGGACTGACTGAGTATTGCACTAAAAAATGTGATCTGTTACCCGATGTTTGCGAGTTGAACTACTGCTGTTTTTAATTGTGTCATAAACTGTTCAAGCAATATTACAATAGGAGAGTGCACCTCTCTTTTTCTCTTTTTTTCCTTTCTTATATATATATATATATATATATATATATATATATATTGTGACGTCTCAGTTCCAGCGTAGGATCTTATGTCCAGATCAAAGGCAGGAAAAGTTAGCGTTTGTGCACAGGAGGGTTTATTTACAAGGTTCAGATCAGGAACCGGATTAACTCATAACATAAAACAGAAACAAAAGATCTAACTCCTTTCAGGAGTTCTGACTAATACAGCTTAGTCCCTAACTAACAGTGGGATAACTAAACTCTTTCCCCACTTTACACACTGTACCTGCAGCTTTCCCTTTGCAGTCTCTCACAGGGCTGTCTGTGTATGTGCCTTCAGATCAGCACAGCAGCAGCACAGGAAACTGTCTGTGCTGCCTTTTACCTTGAAGCTCATTAATTAGGGCTCAAGTGAGATTGATGGGAACATACCCTGGAACGTCCTAAGTCCTATGTATCTCCCCTCAAACACCTTTTGCTTCAATACATCACAATATATATGATGACAGTCCTAGACTCTGTATACATTAGTAGGAGATGGCAGTATGCCTGCTTTCCAGTATGCGAGGAGTTAACCACACTGATTAGGCATTACACAGGTGATCATAATTAAGTAAGCTCACCTGCTTTTAAAAGAGGAAGAGGAAATGTCTCTGGAGCAGCAGACTCTCTCAGACACTGAGTGAGGACAGAGGAGAGAGGTATAAAACCACCAGCATATCATTTCACTAACCACGACCATCCTGCCACAAGTGGTGTCAGCAGTGGGATGCTGAAGTGGGATGCCAGAAAAGGGACGGAGCTGCACATTGCGACTGGTGGATCCTGTGCGAACTATTACTGTCAGTATAGAGGATGTTTTGAAGGTCCTACTACACAGCACCGCTGTTCAGCAGGAACACACTTAGGCACAACGTGAGACAACCCAGATACTTGCAGCCCAGCTTGGTGTTATCACAGAAACACAGAGGGGGCTTGTTTACCGCCTGGCCCAGATTACTATTGACTCGACCGGTGTAGCCGAGGTGCGAGGTGCGACCCATCCAGGTAAATCTATTCCTGCAAAAGATGACGCCGCAAGATGATGTTGAGGGTTATCTCCGGTCCTTTGAACGAATCGCTTCCCGGGAAAGTTGGGCCTGCTCCAAATGGACTGGGATTATTGCACCCTTTCTACTAGGGGAACCCCAAAAAGCATATTGTGACCTCGACAAAGAAGCCACAGCAGATTATGACCATCTAAAAAGCGAAATCCTTGTAAGGATTGCCGTGTCTCCCGCAGTCTGTGCACAAGGTTCCATTCATGGAGATACCAGGAACAGAAGTCACCCAGATCCCAGTTATGGGATTTGATCCATCTAGCGAAAAAGTGGCTAAAACTAAAAGCATATAGCCTAACCCGGATCCTTGAGGTGGTGGTGTTGGACCGCTTCATTTGATCATTACCCCAGGACCTCCGACATTGGATGGAACAAAGAGATCCCCTCACTTATGATGCCATGGTAGGTGCTCCACGTTCTCTCGCACAAACCAAAAGCCGCGGCCCAACATGAACAGTAGAAGCCAACCCTGGAACAAAGACCCGCGACTGGCAGGAAGAAGTGGGAAAAAACCTGGATAAGGACAGAAACTCTAAATCTCTGAAAGCGTTTCAAGACCGAACTGGGCCAATTGTTTGTTTTGTGTGGGGAGGCGGGGCATATTAAGGCTCACTGCCCTAAGTTGTCTGAACCAATGGAGTGTGTGTATGGCTCTGTGAGGTCAGAGTTCTGTGGAGTGGCATGTGTGACCCGCAGGGATAAAAATACTCACAACTTCCTCACCACAGTGATTTTAAATGGTAAATCAATCCCTGCCCTGTTAGACTCAAGGAGTGATATTAACTTGGTATCACAGAAGTTGGTTAAGCCTCTCCAGGTACGCCAGGGTGAGAAGCTGTGGGTATTATGTGTGCATGGGTGTACGCTTCCGTACACAATGACTCCGATAAAAGTAAAAGTCGAGGGGCAAGTCATCCAAACTACGGCAGCAATTGTACCAAAGTTACCATATTCCCTAGTGTTAGGTTGTAATTTTTCTGGTTTTGACACCCTGATCAGAGGAAAACTCACCTTAAACAATCCTACTCTGGATGATGTTTTTCCGTTTACAGATCCGGAATTAGTCTCTGAAATGTCTAAAACCCACAAATCAAAACGAGAATGTAGGAAGGACAAAAAAAGAGGTCAGCCCCCACCCCAGTTAGCACTGGTTACTACTCCAAACAGAGGGAGAACAGAGGATGAGGAGTTGTCAGAGACAGGGCTTGTTGACATTCAGGACTCAGAGTTACCCGTAAATGTTAGCAGCCAAACTCCAGAAGAGGAAGGTTTTGGAAGTCTAGAACTTTCCCAAAGTAATTTTGGTAGGGAACAGGCTAATGATCCCCAGTTGAAAATTGGGTTTAGCCAAGCGGTAGAAGTTAATGGGGTCCCGGTAGAATGGACTCCCATCTCTATTTTTGTATTAAAAATGATTTGTTGTACCATGTGAGCCAAGAGTAGGGCCAAGAAATAGAAAAATTGCTAGTACCCAGTTCATTAGTAGGGAAGGTCCTAGAACTAGCACACTCTCACTTATTGGGGGATCATCTTAGAGTAGAGAAAACACAGAAAAGAATCCTAAAAAGATTTTTACTGGCCAGGGATATATAATGCAGTAAAAAGGTTCTGTGCCTCCTGCCCCGAGTGTCAGTTAACAGCCCCCCTACCAAGCTTGATGGCCCCATTAATTCTTATGCCTATTATTGAGATTCCATTTGAGAGGATTGCTATGGTTATAGTGGGTCCCTTGGAGAAATCTGCCAGGGGTCATCAATACATCCTAGTAATTCTATATTATGCCACTCGCTATCCAGAGACGGTGCCTTTATGTAATACTTCCTCCAAAGCCATAGCTAAGGGATTATTCCAAGTATTCTCCCGACTCGGGACACTGAAGGAAATTTTGACAGGTGAGGGCACCCCACTTACGTCTAAACTTATGTGAGAATTATGCGTAGAGCTAAAAATAAAGTCACTAAGAACCTCTGTTTACCATCCGCATACGATGGACTGGTAGAAAGATTTAATAAACTTTTAAGATGATGTTGAGGAAGGTGGTTGGTAGTGATGGGAAGAACTGGGACACCTTGTTGCCTTATCTCTTGTTTGCTATCCAAGAAGTACCACAGGCCTCTACAGGGTTTTCCCTGTTTGAACTCCTGTATGGGAGAAGCCCAAGAGGGATTCTGGATAGCCTCAAACATGAGTGGGTGCAACAAGCTCTTCCAGGGAAGAATATCATCCAATTTGTAGAAGATTTTAAAGAATGCATTACTCATGTTACTCCCATATTAGACAATATTTAGAAGAGGCACAGAGGGCCCAAAAGAACCTTTACAACAGGCGTGCTACAGTTTGCAGCTTTCAACCAGGAGACCGAGTAATGGTGCTTGTTCCCACAGCCGAACGCTAGCTGTTATCACAATGGCAAGGGCCATAAGAAGTTCTAGAACAGGTTGGCCCGTGAATTATAAAATTCGACAGCCAGCTCGGAAAAAGATAGAGCAAATCTATCACATAAATCTATTAAAATCCTGCAAGGATAGAGAGGTATGTCTGACGTGATAGCTAACAAATCCGGGAAAGCGGAGGATCCACTAGTTCGAATATCGGCAGAACTCACTCCTGAACAATACGGGGAAGCTGTAGGATTGATAAATAAGAACAGGGACATATTTTCCTGTGTACCAGGGAAAACTAGGGTGGTTTTCCATGATATTGTCACCAAGCCGGGGATAGCCGTTAAGATATCCTATATAGGATCCCAGAAGCCAGAAGAGGGGCTATTCAGGCAGAGGTAAAGAAGATGCTAGACCTAGGGGTAATTTAGGAGTCCCAGAGTCAATGGTCCAGCCCTATTGTCTTGGTACCTAAGCCTGATGGGTCGATACGGTTTTGTAATGACTTTAGAAAAGTCAATGAAGTCTCGAAGTTTGATGCCTATCCTATGTCCCGGATAGACGAGTTAATTGAAAGGTTGGTGAGGGCCCATTTTCTAACCACTTTAGATCTTACAAAGGGTTATTGGCAAATCCCGTTAACAGAGTGGTAAAATGTAGCAGTGGTGTTGAGACCACATTTTTAGACCTACGAACAGCGCTCTGTATTCACCCAGTCTTGGTAGCTCCGGATTTGACTAAATAATTTTTTCTGCAAACGGATGCCTACAGTATGAAGTAGGTCTCGGAGCAGTGCTGTCCCAGTTTGCAGGAGATAAGGAACACCCGGTCACCCGGTCTTGTATTTAAGTCGCAAATTGTGTCCCCGCAAAAAAAGGTATGCCCCTGTAGAAAAAGAATGTTTGGCCATAAAGTGGGCAACAGACACTTTAAAATATTACCTATTAGGCTTAATACAGAACATGCACCCTTACAGTGGATACAAATTAACAAAGAAAAGATATCTAGAGTTACCTGCTGGTTTCTATCATTACACATTATATATATTGTGGCAGGATGACCGTGGTTAGTGAGGAGGCAACACAATTATTATTGTGTATATATATATATATATATATATATATATATATATATATATATATATATATATAACAAAACACACAAACAGTAGCGCTTAATAATTAATTGTGTGAATATTAACGTGCTTAAATCTATAAAAATTAGGTGAATACTTAATTATAATAATAGTGATTTAGACTAGTGCTATTAATAGCTGTTCGTGATATAACTTATTAGAAGTGGTGTTCATAAATCATAAAAAAGTCCCTCAAAGTTCACACAGGTGTAGTCCATCAGGTCCACTGAGGATAGTAAAAATAAGGATGGTATCCAGACCCCAGATACTAATGGTTCATGCAGCTCCTTTGATGTGGTAGCCACCCACAAAATACCTACCAAAAAAGAAAAAAGAGAAGCGCAGGCACCATAGTGTTACACTGTATAAAAAATCCATTTAATAAAACACACGGTCCCAAGGAATCGCACTTACAAGATTTAAAAAACAACAAGCATGTAAGAAGCATCTCTAAGGGGTTCGTCAGCTAGATGGTAGGGGTCCAGTGTAAATACTCTGCCTGAGTAGGTTGCAGCCGTTAGAGCTCCTGACACACACCGCTGTGCTGTATAGATCAGCCTGATAATCCATATGCAGTATAAATCCTTCAGTCAATGGAGATTCTGGCTGCTAGCCACGTGTGCAGAATGAAGAATAGGGCTCCACACAGGCAGAAGGCACCTCCTCTCTCCGTTGAGTGCTGACGTCACCACCTCGTCCCAACTAGTTTCGTCACTACCACGTGACTTCTTCATGGGTCCCTGAAGCATCGGGATTTGTAAGGGGCATTACCTTTTTGCCAGGTTATGGAATAATGCAAAATGGGTGCCAAGGCCCTCAAGATATGCCTCTGCTATATGCCTTAAGTGACCTATCTGACTTTGTGATTTCATTATCGCTATCACTTGAAGACCCAGGGACACAGAATCAATAGATTATATTTATGGCATTGGTATACTCGCCTGATCCTGCCGATGAGGGGCCCGGCTGTCCACCTGGCTAAAGCAGAAGTTCAATGGAGCAGTGTTTTGCCCACATTTGGGCCACAAACCACCCCTTTATGGTGTGGGAACCTAGCCCCTTTTGGAGGAGGGGGTAGGGATCAAGGGGGCAGTAGTTGAGTAAACCAAAAGGGGAGGGAAGCCCCCCTTTCCTTCCCTCTGACCCCTTCACCTTTCCTCATCCCTCTTCACCTTTCTGTTCATAAGCACCCTTCACCTTTTCTTCCCTCAGGCCAGCTCTCCTTCCCACCCCCCCCCTGTCTGCTGGAAAAGGTTGAGGCATGCAGAGGAGGAATGGCTGTGGGACAGGGCAGCTTGGGGAAGACCTGAGCCTATATTGGCAAGGGATGTGATAGGAGGCAACCGCCACCCTCCTGAGAGGAACAAGCACTACAGGTGGTGAGTGAAGGGGGACACGGACAACCAGTTCCGGCCTGCTGGTGCACAAGCTGCTGCTAACTACCAGGAGGGGACAATTGGTAAACTTTGGAATGGGGTGCAGGGTTTTTAAGCCACTCACCCTGCCCATTTTGCTCTTTCTACGGATCTTGGTTAGATCACCTATCCACCCCATCCCTGTCTCCCATTTGGGGTTTGCTCCAATCTTCCCATACCCTGATGGATAGAGGGATGGGGGGATCCGACCCACGCAAATCGCAGAGGCACGTAAGCCCTTTTGGGGACAATGTCCCCATTCTGTAGCATCTGCCTCGTCTTATTGCTGTGGTTCATGCTAAATCATCTCATGTTGTGACTGTTGCTCTGGCTGTAATGATGCTGAATGTGGTTTCTGGCCGGAGCCCTGCTCCAACGTGTCACCAGGTGCAGTGGATTCTCAAACACCGAATAAGTTAAATAGCATTAAAGCTACTGCTTTGCCTGTGTCAAACATAGAACTCTATGTTAAGCAGTTAACATTTTTTATATAGATGCTATGCCCTACCAAATATAGCGACTATAGTTTACATTTATTGAAATATTTATATCTAATCCTATGCATGACTGCATCTTTATAAAAATGCGTACGCACATGCCACCTGATATGAAAGCATCAAAAGCTGGTTTCAGTGTAAACAACTATTATTTACATATCTCTTCTTTCATAGCTCACAGGTCCATGGTGTCTATGCCACCTTCTATTCCTTCTATAATAAGTGGAGACAAATGATCTTTTAATTGCTGCTCTCATTTGATGTAGTGCACATTTATTGGGGGACACCCCTTGTTGTAGTGGTTTGCCACCTTTCTTTAGAGACTTTCTCCTTTACAAACCTCATACAATCTCCAAATCTTTTATTCAAGGTTTCCATGTTCTGCTGACACACCTCTAAACCATGGACTATTCTTTCCAGATGTTTATTCTTTCTCACGTGGGAATTCTGCGGCACTGCGACCCAAACAACTTTTCCTAATTCTCTAGCACTTTCGTAACCAGTACCTCAATCTCTTCAAATTTAAAAAATAGATACTGTACTGTACAACTACCCTCATAGGATGTACACTTGTATTTTGTTTAAGTGTGACCTCTTCAAGGGAATGTTCATGTATCAAAACGATTTGACATTTACCAAAACAATTTAAAATGCCTCAGAGAGACTTTATGACAAAAACATAGCTACTCTGACAGCTTGCTCTATGGGGAAGAGATATGGTGGGTAGTATTACAGATGTAATGCTTCCAAAGTCCTTTCTCCTGACTAGTCCCAAGGCTGAGTCTCTGGGCCCGGCCTAAACATAATACAATAGTGGCAGCTGGGAGCTTGACAGTGTTTATGAAAAATTGCAATTGATGATCAGTGAATTGTTACATTGTTTATGACAGACATGGAAATTACTGAGAGGCCAAGAAGAAGATGCACCCACTGTTCAGTCACCGGAAAGAGGACAGTGCAAAAAAGATCAATGCAATAGTGTGACTATTATTCAGAATATTCGAAAATCAAAAGTAGATTGATTTTGATATACACACAGCAGACATGTCAACTTACCAGTGCCCACATGAGAAAAATCTGTGTGCTTTGGACTAAATATACTGTATAACATTTTATTTGAAAAGTAGCAATGAATGAAATGAATGCAGTCTACAGTATGAGAGCACTAGTGTGGAATATGAGTGGGGCTGATACCAAATTAAGTTAGAGTTCCTGAAAGTGAGTGAAACTTGACAAGTTAGGAACAACGGAATAAAATTGTATGGAAACAAAATACTATTTAGCAAGTCATACAATAAGCAGGTTATGAATTTTGTTGTTTTTTATATATATATATATATATTACTCAAACCACAATAATTTCTTAAAAGTTGTGTATATGTACAGCATGTGTATATACTGTAAGTAAATGTAAGACACAAAGATACTGCATTATATAACACACACACACACACACACACACACACACACACACACACACACACACACACACACACACACACACACACACACACACACACACACACACACACACACACACACACTGCAGTATCTTTGTGTCTTACATTGACTTATATATTTAATAAACTATTACTTAAAAATGTAATTACATATGAGGATTGATTTGTTTAGCCACATTTTTGTTCATTGTAGATTGTCTTCACATATTTAACATTGTTTTATCCACTTGTTGGGAATATTTTATACTGTACCTGAAAGCCTTAGGTATCAATTTTCGGTTAGTAATAGTATCCATTAGCATATGCTTTTCCCATGGTTTCTGTACTTATTCTAAGCATGTGCTTTTTTTTTTTACAATGCAGAACACAAGAGACTTGTTTTGTAAGATTAATGAAGGTCACCAAAATTCTCAAAAGTATTCTGATAATTAAGGCTTTGTTTATCAAAAACAAGTTACATTAGGAGCAAAAAGATTCATGGTAATTATTCATAATCTTAACAATTCAAGTGTAGCCACCTCATTTGTGCATTTAATTTTTCTTGTTAATGTTTTGCATAAATCTGCATAATTACTTGAGCTGGCTGTTGTAATTTTGACAGCTATTGAGTTCATGTGCACTAAAGTATATCAAAAGCTTGGTGTGCTGAATATTTATAATTTTACTTATGTTCTTAGGATAACATTTTCCTAACAATCTTTTAGTTTTCATAAAGCTGACAGACTGTACTTAGAAAGATTACCAAACATAGATCTTCATAAGTGGAAACATGCAACAGAAATGATTAAATATACACAGGTGCAGGCTTTATTTTTTTGGTCTGAAACACCCCATGAGTCTTTGTAATATTAGGATGAATAAATATGACTATACTGTATATATATCTATTTTATGATATAAGCACATTATTATACATATTTCCAATATTGCTGTTACTAACAATATTTTTCAAATTGTCTAAAGTACTTTTGCTAAACATAACAGAAATTTTGTTTTTAACAACATTGCAAAACATTTATGATGATCAGATAGCAGCAGGAAAGGTCCTTACAGATAGGTTCCTTAAAAGTATTTGTCTTGTTGAAGTAAATAGACATCTCCAAACAAAATTGTATCAGTGGATTTTTAACTTTTCAGAACAATGTGTGGCAGAAATATCTATCTACAGCAATAGCTCTGTTATACAGTGCATGCATCTTTTTAGACATTTCCACAACACATATTGTAATATTTCTCCATTGCTTTTTATTTCATATGGTACTGAATATCTGTGCATGTTTGATTATGGCCACAAAATGTGCATTGACAATTATTTTACTGTATGCTTTTAGTTGTTGAGATATCCTATCTCTATTTTCACACTGGTGTTTGATTTTGGCTCTAAAACATTTTGGGTTTTGGGTTTTGGAAAACCGCTCTCCTAATTCACTAAAGCTGGAAATGCTTACATATCCGGTGTATATAGAGATAACATATTCAAGATATGCAACAAAAGAGGGGTGATGACAGACATCACCCCAAGTACCCTATTTCCTGCACATGGTGTAATAGCATATAATGGTGGGGCTCAGTGATCCCAATTATAATGTGTCAGGTAATCATTATGCATCAATCACATATAGCAAATGCTCCCATCATTGAGGAAGGACAGCCACTACTAAAAGCCATATAATTGCTAGAAAATAATAAATGGTTTAATGTAAAAATAGTGAGACGACGCAATGTGTGTATACTGTAAATATACAGTGTAAAAATTAAAATCAAATTAGTGTTAAAAACAGTGATGTCAAGGTAGCAATGAGTCATTAAACACTAAATAGTGTAATGTAACAAATAATAGCACTCATAGTACTCAAACTCACCCTCATGTCCATCTCATATCTGAATTATATATATGATGGTAACTGCCTATAATTGGTTTTGCATATATAGTGTGTACACAGGATGCAGCTATACTCTATGATCTAAAAGCAAGGAACTATAAACATAACCCAGAATTCAAACCAGTAGTTGTACATATACTGTATAGCTATATAAGTAATAGCATGTTAATGTATTGAACCGGGGGTGTCCTGCATAATTAGTCAGAGAAGCTGCAGCAGAGTAGTACATACACAGTATGTACTTGCACTTACCCCTCTGTGAAAAAATATCTAGTAACAATTGTATCGCAACGCAGTGGTATGCATTCAATAAAGACTAATAGGCTTGTTCATTGGTTGATATCTATTAGCCACTCCCCCTTTGGAGATATAAAGGATGCTGGATGACACACATCAGCACCTCCTACCTTGAAAAAGCGTATATTTCTAGCGCGAAACGTTCGTTGGTCATGACGTCATCGCGTTGACGTCTGCGGAGGCACATGATGAACCGTCCCTACCTTCGTGGAACTGGTTGTATACCACCGTGTTGTGATACAATTGTTACTAGATATTTTATTACAGAGGGTCACATATCCTTATTCATATATGTTATACTATGTCTGTTTGTTATTGAACAGAGACTAGTGTTATTGCTACGGTTCTGCCACTAAGAGTATTGCACAATACTTTGTATGTACTACTCTGCTGCAGCTTCTCTGACTAATTATCCAGGACACCCCCGGTTCAATACATTAACATGCTATTACTTATATATCTATATATGTACAACTACTGGTTTGAATTATGCATATTGACAACAACAAAAAAAGATGCACAAATTACATAACATTACCTAACATTATCGCTGGATGTATTTTCTGCACAAGGTGTTGATGCTCATTAGTCTGCCAAATCTACAAAACATGAATGAAAGGAAGAATTAAACAATGACTACAATAAAACATTTTTTAAATACTACATTAATGCAATCTTCTTCAACCGCCAACTGACATCTTACATATTTATATTATAGATAACGTTGAAAAAATACATACTGTATGTCCATCAAGTGCAATCTATGCTAAATTTAGATGACTGATACTAATCCTATATTTGTATTTACTGTATATTGATGCAGATGACGAAAAAAAAAAAAACAAGTGAAATATCATCAAATGATATCTCATAAGGGAAAAAATAAATTCCTTCCTATCTCCAAATATTGGCAAACACATTACTCCCTGGATCAACATCCTTCCCACATTTACTTATTTGGTATATCTTTGTATACTTTCCCCTTCTAAAAAGATGCCCAATATGTATTTGAAGATATTCATTGTCTCTGTTATCACAATCTCCATGGGTAATGAATTACACATTTTAACTGCTGATACTGTAATGAAATGAACCCTTTCCTTTGTTGCTGGTGAAATCTCCTTCCAACCTAATGATTGACCGAGCTGTTTGTACTGCACTTGGGATGAATAGTTGTTTTAAAATGTATTATATTGTCCCCAAATATATTTATATAATATATAATATATGTAACTATTCATCATATCCCCTCTTAGATGCCTCTTTTCTAATGTAAACAAATCTAATTTAGCTAGCCTCTCCTCATAAGTCATATCATCTCCTTTATTGATTTGGGGGTTCTTCTCTGCACTTTTTCTAGTTCCATAATGTTTTTTTCAATGGAGGGGTGTCAAAAACTGAACTACATGTTCAGAGTGTTGTCTTACTAATGCTTTATAGAGGGGCATAAATATGTTTTCTTCCCTTCCATCTATTCCCCATTTAAGGCAAGATAAGGGGGCCTATTAACTAAACTTCGATAAAATCAGTTCATTGCCGCTAGCCACTAAGGCAATAAAAGGGTTCAGATACTCGACACACACACAAGCTCATTTTTAGGGGGCATAGGAGGTGAATGAAGGGGGTTATTTGCCCAGGATGGGTGGTTAGGCCTACCGAGAAGGTTGTGGGAGAAGTTAACCCCTTCACTACCATATCAGTAGTAACCACTGTGGTAATAAAGGGGTTAACCCCCCCTCCACATGCAACCCACCCGGTAGGCATACCCACCCTGCGCCAAGTATGTATGTCTATATTTATTTAGCACCATTAATGTACATAGCACTTCACAGTAGTAATACAGTGTAGGAAGACATGCGTAGAAGTATGCAAGGGAGACTTGATAAGGTGAAATTAAATAAGGCTTTTATTGCGCCTGTTTCCTTAACACAAAAAACATATGCAAATAAGCCACAAAAAAAAACCTATATCCACTTTGGAGACTATCTACATATGTTTGCCCCTGTATCTTGCAAGCAGCTCTGCTGTTTCTTCTGGCGGGCTCAAGACATCTGTCCCCATGGTCAGTCTCACAAGTTGTGAGACTCAGGAACAATCTCTCTTCCTGTCTCAAAAGACAGGCTTTTCTAAGAAGCTAATCAGGCAGGTAGTGTTGGATAATTGACTACCAGCAGTTAACCACCACAGTGCCGGATTAGAGGCACATTTCCTGAGCAGGGATAACTCCCCTGTTACATACACGTTTAGCAGTAGTCCCTGCTCTGAAGAGTTTACAATCTAATTGTAAGTACCCCCTTCACCCAATCCCTCTATCCCCGATAAACATTAACATACCTACTACCTACCAATACACAACCCACCCCCTGTATCCCAAACACACCCCACACCCTAACACATACAGTGCAGTAATGGGCAAAATTACTATTATGCAGAAATGGATAATAGTGCATTTGGCCCTTTAAAATAAAACATTACCCAGTCAGCATAAAGTAAACCAAACTTACCCCTGCAAGGATGAAGGCCGTCCTCATCCTCATCACCGTCCTTGTCCTCCATTGGCAGCAATATAACAATAAAAATACAAACTAATGGCCACTAAACCCTTAATCACCGTAGTGGTTAGTAACAACTATAGTAATTAAGGGGTTAACCCCCACTCACCATCTACCCACCCGGGAGGCCTAACCACCCTCCCCGGGGCAACTACTGTACCCCTACCCTTCACCCTCGCTACCTATTGATTGACACAGTTATATATATATATATATATATATATATATGTTGGGAACTTATTGCTTTGCTCCCTAGACTCATAATCACTTCCCCTAGGGCTATATTCATAGGCAGTGATATTGAGCTGATTATATACAAACCCTATGTTCTATCATCTATCTACAGTATTCCTAGCTCTGTGCTAGCTATATTATTAGCCAGGATCCAATTCATTCAGCCAGTCACACTATCTCATTTATTTTTGGCAGACCTGGCTAGGGTTCCTTATGTATGCTAGAGTGCTGTATATTCTGCGTATTAGGGATTGTTTATACTAGCACATACTGTTACAGCAGCGACATTTAGGGTGCTTTGGTTCATTTGGACAGTGGCTCACCATACTCACTGGTCCAAACTGCAACTTACATTAATAGAGGATATTTGCAGTGAGCATTCATTGATCCAGAACACCACATTCAGTGTTCATATGAAGGATCTAAGGGCCTTATGCAGAGAGGAACGTTATTTAATGTGAAAACGGCAAGAAAATAGCCACAGAATTGGAGCAAGTTATGGTCGTATGCAGAAAGCTGCGTTACCTAATTTTTCTGATGAGATTCAAAATTGCCAAGTTTTTCTGGCTAGATTGAACTCACTATAATATAGGGCAGAAAGGCGAGTTGCAGTGCATCTATGCTACCTGCATACCACCCTATTTTAACATGGCGAATTTACCAATCTCTCCACGTGTTTGGCAATTTTTAAAGTAAAGAAACCTGCTGTGGAGAATTTTATGAATCTCTCCATGTTCTCTGCAGGAGAAGCTTCTCTGGGAAGTATTTTCTCCAAAATATGGTGCTATTTCCCTTCTCTATCCTCTCTGCATAAGCCCCTAAACGTTTAATTCTTATTTTATCAACCATTATTTTAAATTATTTGAATAAAGTGTATGTTTTAAAGTGTTCACCATACCACCTATGTGTTTAGAGTGCCCTTACTAGGTTCTTTCTCTCTGGTCTGTTTTAAAAAAAACGAATACCAAAATTAAACCAGAATTAAAATAAACAATTAACAAAAATACATACCAATGAAATAAAAAGAAACCTTTGACAAAAAAGTATTGCTTGTCACTGTATTTATCTATAGCCCCAAAGGGCAAAGATAAAGACATTGCCAGTCAATGGGCAATCAACATTTTTTTTAAATACAATCAAAATACCTGACAATAAAAATTACATACATTCAATTTTTTTCTTACCTTTAGATGTCTTCACCCTCCGATTCCTGATGTATCAGGAAGCTCTCGATCTGCAATGCAATGATCCTCAACTTCAGGTAAGTTCTATTCTTCTTTCTTCTGTTCTTCTCTTCTTTCTTCAGTCTTCTTGTTTGGAATAGACGCCGTCTGGGATTTTCAGCGTTCAGCATTCATCCCCTGCTCGCATCCACAGGTCTTCGCACGTCTCTCGTCCTGGTAACACTTGTAATTGGCTGGCCTCCGCACCTCTTGGTCTGAATACCTGGATGCTTATGCGGGAAGCACAAGCGCCGTGATCATCAGTGCTACACTGCTGCGGTCTGTGGTTTCTTCTGACACTGCGCTTTTCACTGGCTCGCCCAGTTTCATCAGGAGTGCTCTATGGGTTTTCCCTTCTCTATTCGCATCCCCATAGGGAAAGCTGGCTGTAAAACGAATGGTGCTGTGCCTAGTTATAGGTTTGGACATTTCCATATTTGGGCATTCATCAGAGGCCTTAATGAAGATTTGAAACTGGGTTGTTTCTTATAACTGCTAATAATAGGATATTCTTTTTCCACAGTCGGTTTATATGTACATAATTTTCTTATTCTTACCGCTACAGGACTATAATATGTGTCACTCTACTGATTCTATAATATTTCTTCTACAGCTACTGCTGCGGCAGACTTTATTCTAACAAATCACCGGTTTGTCCCTGGCTTGTTCCTGGAATGCGACGCTGTTCACCTGGAGCATGCCGCGTTCCTTTTGCTTTCCCAGCCACGGGTCATGCCCGGCTGATGCGCTTATTGATAATGGTTCGGATTTTAATAGGCTGCAATGCTTTGCGTGTCCGCCAGATGGCAGAAATTCATGAATTGTAATGCGCCGAATCAGTAATGTGTCGGCTTGCAGGTGTTTCGTTTAAAAAAGATACTGTACCCCAGTGTGCCATTGTAACTTGGCCTTGGCCTTGAGACTGAAGGAAGAGTTGCAAAAATTTATCAATTTAGGCTTTTCATTTTAAAGAAAGACAAAGACCAGTTTCAGTTACAGTATTCTCCAGAGACCCGCCGCCCGCCATGAGTGTTCAAGTGCAGCCCGCTTTCCAAAAACCCGACAGAAGTTACGCGTATTTGATATGGGCCGTGATTAATGCAACAGATGATAAGATGGCAACAGTTGCTCAAATTTATCAATATTTTATCGAAAACTATGACTTTTACAAATTTTCGCCAGCTCCTCATACGTGGAAGCGTGCAGTAAGGAAAAGGTTATGTAGCGAACCCTGTTTTCATCGGATTGAGCCACAATTTGTTGGAGGGTATTGGTGTGTATCACCGGCATTTTCCTGTATCTATGATCATGAAGGCGGCAAAAGGCAAAGTGTCATGTTAAAACCAACTAAGAAACGACAGTCGCTGCCAAGCAATGCACCAGCACCAGCACCGGCTTCCAATGACGGTCCCACCGTCAGTGACAACCCTGAGCCTGAGTTGGATTTTGCGTGCAGTTTTGATGAAGCTTGCATGTACCTAAGCGATTTCCAGCCTCACCTGCTGACTACAGGTGGACTAGTCCCGCTGCAAACTATCGACGTGGATGATGAAGAAAGCTGGACTGGCAGTGGACCGGCGCCGGCGCCAGATGAATGGGAAATTCTATGGTGAGTACTGTATTGTTGCCGTATTATTTTGGTGGGGCTGGCTGGGTACTTCTTTAGGGGGCTGACCATTACTGTACATTAAAACTTTTCTTTTTGTTTTTCCTCAGAAAAGAAAACGGCTAATGGGGGGATTTCGATGGATAATATTGTACTGTATGCTGATGTTTTCCGGCCGTACAGTATACTGTGTAATAAACCCGAATAAATAAAACCATGCATTTATTCTACATGTTCAGTATCGTTTCATTATGTGTCTTCTACAGTATACTGTACAGTGGTATACAGTTCCTAACATCTATGGGCAAAAATAATTTTATTTCTAGGTGCCCTAGAACAGAAGTTCCCACGCCAATTGCCCGTGAACTTGACCGCGGCCCTATGTAGTTCCCACGCCAATTGCACGACTATAATGTAAAATAATCCGTTCTGTGGGTCTGAGCGGGTTGAAATTCGCCTGGTCCTCATGCGGGAGGACCCTTGTCATAGTGGCAAAATATCAGCCTTGCATGACCCCCGGAACCGGAGATACCAAAAGACAGTTTAAAAGCACATTACCAAAGTGGCTTTTTTTTCTGCCATGCAAGTCAATGGCAGAAACCTAAATTTTACCATTACCCTGACTCCGTTCTGTTGCCACGAGAGGGTCGCAATTTGCCATGCAATCCTGCTGCAACTAGGACTACATGGTGACCGAATCTGAGCCCTCTAGGTTGAACAGAACCGGAGTTGTGGTTTCCAGGTTTCTGCTCATTCTGACTTAGCCGTTTCAAAGCTTTCTCCGCCATTACGCTCAATGGTAGTACCCTCCTCGCCGGCGTGACCCTAATTTTATCTCTAGGTGCCCTAGAACAGAAGTTCCCACGCCAATTGACCTAGTTCCCACGCCAATTGCCCTAGTTCCCACGCCAATTGCGCGATCAGGCAGTAAAAAAACAGTGCAGCAAGCCTCGACATTTGTTACTCTGTATTTTGTTATACAGTACTATCAAAGGAGCAAATGGAAACAATGTTCAGTACAGTAAGACAAATCAACATGTTTTTTACGTATTTTAAGTACAGTAACATCTCCTTTATTAAAGAAACACAGTACTGTATAGAGTACAGTACAGTGGGATGGTGCGCAACACTGTCATTCAGACCTGCACCAGTTCAGTCCTAGAGGGCAGCAAACAGGGCAGGTTTTCAGGGTAACCTTGAAAACCGTGCCTGTTTGCGCCCCTCAGGGACTGGAGTTGTGCATGTCCTGTGTAAAAAAACACACAACAACATCTCCTTTTTTAATTACAGCGGGTACTGTAGGGCAAAACATGTACAGTACAATACAGTTCAGCACAACAGTATGGTCTCACTGAAAGTCCTCCACATTGTCCAGCCATGGCCTATTCCTTGCATGGCGCTAAACGCCATTAATACAGTCTTTAACGGCTTTCATTACAGGATCTGTAACTGCATAAAAGTGCGGCATTTTTTCCACAATTTTTTTCCTTAAATTGACAGGAAGCGCCTTTTTTACGCGATTCCCATCGTAGTTCACTTTGAAGGCCCACTCGCAGTACAACGAGTAGGGAACATGGTGCTTAAAAATGATCAAGGTATACTTGTGGGGTGCACCAGCACTCTTCACACTATAATTCTCCCAGAGCTCCGGTGGCAGATCACACAGGGTGATGTCGGGCACCGTTTCGATGCGAGCGGGTGTAGGTCTTTTGGGAACGGGTGTGCTTGAGGCGACGGGCGATGGTAGGTTGTATGGGTGGAAACTTTCCTCCGGTCGTGGTTGCAGTGTTGTCTCCTGGCGTGGTCCTACGGGGTTGTCATGTCCTCCTCAACGGCATACATGTACACTACATCTTCTGGTGGAGGGGGTGCACTTGGTGATGGAAGAGTCTCATTCATCACATCCATGTCACCCCCCTGCTCCAGCGTCGGGGAAACAGGGGCATTAGCACCGAGCAAATAATGTTTGCCCGCTATGTCAGCCTCTATCTGCTCCATCCGTCGATACATCCGTTGTTCCATTTGTAGCATCCGTTGCTCCACATTTAGCATTGTCTCCAGAAACAGATCTATCTTTGCTAGCACAATAGAATTCCCGGGGAGATCCACACTTATCCCATTCAGCATCCGGTCTAACGAGCTGCTTCTTGTGCATGGCGTCTGGACATCTGGGGGGATGGGTGCAACGGAGGATGAGATGGGGGTTCCATGGACAGAAGCAACATCGATGGAGAGTGGAGGAGGTGACCTGTGGATACCCGGTAGAGGAGAAGCGGCAGCGTCGTCGAAGAGGGATGGAGAAAGTGACCTTTGGATTTCCGGGCGAGAAGCAGAGTCGTCTAAGCGCAAAGGAGACAGTTACCCGTGGATTTCAGAGGCGGCAGCATCGTCGGATGGAACCGGAGAAGATGGGGGTGGAGAAGACGGGATGAAGATTTCCGGGACAGCTACAGCAGAGTCGTCGAAGCATATGGGAGGAAGTGGTCTGCGGATTCGATGGGTTGGCTGCCAATCGTTTTGTGTCGAGAGTACATCACCGTATATCTTCTTCACATAATGAGGCTGACGTCTAAGAAAACCCTTAACCTTTGGGGTCAGCAGAAGGTTTTCTTTATTGGCCTTAGCCTGTCGCTTTGCCCTTGGCGTGGAAACGGCAACCGCCTTTCGCTTTTTCAGCTTGACAGGCACGGCAGAGGTGAGTGGGTTCTTGAGTCCATAGAAACGGGGTTGCTCCATGGAAGCAGGTGGCACAATGCAGTATCTGGAAAAGGGCAAGTTCAGATAAAGATCATCAAGTGGTGGGCTATGCAAAGTGTGTGACCTTTTATGCATGGCGACCAGGTACAGGTGTTGAAAGTGGGCGTACTCTAATGTGAGTCATTACCGTTTAAATACACCATCCATTTTGTGTATTGAATGCACATAGAATACACATCGACTAAACATCGAATATACAGTACATTCTTGTGTTTGTATTTCTTTCTACTCGCAGCAATGCCTGTTAAAAAGATTTCAAAGGATCTCACAAAGTAGGATAGATGTGAAGCATCCAAATTGGATAGAATTCGTCCACAGTATGTGTAAATGATACTGGATGACAATAGAAGGTCCATGAATAATATGGCAATTATCAGGCAAGGGCTAAGACATAGTGGGGTCCACTTGACCTCCACAACTGAAACACCATGTGTGCCCAGCCTAGTAACCAATATATAATAAACAAAGGCACTGGTAACCATATATATATATATATATATATGTAGGGGCACTGCGGCCCTTTACCTTGGTGCTTGCAGGACTTCTAGACATCCAGGGCATGCAGTCCATACACTGGCGACACACTTTATTCGAGCTCGGCTAGTCCCACGAATTCGGGTATACCCGGGTGTATTGAGGTTTGTGACTGTTTTCTGCCCGAGTGCATTGAGGTATTTTCCAGGCAGGGATTGAAGCATTTTATTCCCGCTGGCTGCAATACTGCACAGTATATATATATATACTGCATTACAATTCATGAATTTATGCCATCTGGTAGACACGCGAAGCATTGCAGCCTATTAAATCATTATCATTTAACAGATCAGCCACCCGTCAGCCAGGCATGAACCCAGGCTGGGAAGGCAAACGCAACGGGGCTTGTCAGAGGTGAGGAGCGGCGCATTCCAGGTATCTGCCAGGTACATACTGGGTATTTGCTCGAATAAAGTGTGTCGGTGCAGTACAGGTGAGTAGACAGCAAGAAGAGAGGTGATGATGAGTAGCACAGCCACGGATTCCAACTCCCAATGAGACTGGAAAATGTAAAACAAAAGTGAACACTTCAATGTAGCAACAGGTCAGGTTTATTGCAGGGTGGTGCAGCAACAGGACAGCACGAACGCACCTACGCATTTCGTGCACTAGGCACTTTATCAAGGTGACAAATACATACATTGCTGCGTAATTTATACTCACCTGAGTTGTATCTCGCGCTGCCGGGTGTGACGTCATCATCCCGCGTCGCAATGGGTCGCGGTGACGCGGCGTACACAACCATTGGCTCGGCAAGTCAGGTGGTATGCTAATGCTAGCTGACTGTCTCTTTTTTCTAAAACAAACTTTATTGACAACTAAACGGACACACGGTGAAATGAAAAACATGTTAAAAACACAATAAAATACTGTTATGGCAGCGAACTGGCACAGGCAATGTCAGTATAATAACTTGATCATCTAGGGGGCAGGTTTAAAGATCCTGATGATATGCATTTAGTGCTTTCTATAGCCCCTATTGAAATATATAGTATACACTGACATATGCCTGTGCAAGTAATGGTGGTGAGTTTGTAGTTCGTGAAAAGAACATATTCACAGATCAATACAGTACAAAGAAAATAAATATACAGATATATAATTCTATGAATACTGAGTCCTATCTAATAAGTGCAATAAATGTTCTTTAAGTAACATATATACAAGTAACTGTAGTAAAATGACCCTTCATCTGGTAGTAATTAACATAATTAAATGTAATCCTGAAAATGAATATACAGAGTACACAAAATACAAGTATATACGACATAACAAATAATGAGATGACATATAATACAAGTGTATTTGTTGTCAGAGGAGCATGAACAAAGGTTGGGAAAGCAAACAATAGATACAATACTAATGTAGATGGTTGATGATAATCAATGATTGAATGTACAGTAAATCCATATTTACCTGCATTGGTATATGTATAGAAAGATAAATGTTATAAATATATAGAACAAATAAATAAATTTAATATATTATTAAATAAATCGGTATTTATTATATAAAGAAAATCATTTCAATCAAAATAATTTAAACTATTTTAAAAAATGACTTATATCCCAATCAATGTTCATGCCAAAAGGTTCTCTGGTTCTTAGAGTAAATATCCAGTAGGATTCACGTCTGTTTAACAACTTTACTCTATCTCCACCTCTGGGGGATACAGGGATGTGTTCGATACCTTGAACCAAAAGTAGATTAACATTACCATGGGGACAGTTCGAGAAATGTTTTGGTACAGGGTGGTTTTGATCTTTATTACGAATCAATCGGAGATGTTCTAGGACTCTAATTTTCAATTTTCTAGTTGTCCTCCTGACGTATTGGCGTCCACAACCACATTTGAGTAAGTACACAATATGTGTGGAATTACAATTAATGAAATTTGGGACGTTATATGTCATTCTTGTGACTGTAGATGTAAACGTTTTGTTTTGATTCATAAAGATGCATGCTTTGCATTTAGTACATGTATACATTCCTTTTGGTAATGGAGATTTTTTCTCATCTCCAGTCGTAAATAAACTGGGTGATAGTGTGTTTGCTATTGTTTTTGCCCTTTTGAATATAATGTTTGGACCTAGCGACACGTATGGTTTTAACACAGGATCTAGTGACAAGATGTTCCAATGTTTTCTGAAAATAGCCTTAATGGATTGTGCTTGTTTACTAAAGGGTGTAATGAAAGATGGACTATAATTGGATCTAGAACTTTTAGTTGTTGTTTGTCCGAGAAGACTATTTCTGTCCATTTTAAACACCTCATTAAGTAATCTATCTAAATCAGTTTTTTTGTATCCTCTTTGTAGAAAACGAACATATAACTCATATGATTTCACTTTAAATTCATCGTCATTAGAACAATTGCGGCGGGTTCTGATGAATTGGCTTTTCGGTATCCCCATGAACGTGGCTTGAGGATGGCAACTACTGAGTCTTAAAAAAGTGTTCCGTGAATTCGGTTTACGATATAATGTGGTCTGTATAGAAAGTGCTGTGTCAATATATAAACATAAATCTAAATAACAAATGTGTTGAAAGTGATAAGAAAAAGTGAAGGAGAGATTAAACTCATTATCATTAAGTGCAGAAATAAACTCCAAAAGTGTGGTGATGTCTCCTTCCCAAATTAACAGGAGATCGTCAATGTAACGTCTATAAAATATTATGTGCTCCCTATATTTGTTCTTATCTCCGTGGACGTGGAACGACTCCCACCACCCCATAAAGAGGTTGGCGTATGATGGTGCAAAGCTTGTGCCCATAGCCGTTCCACATCTCTGGAGATAATGAACCCCATTGAAAAGAAAAAAATTGTGAGTGAGAAGGAAGTGAATAGCATCCAAAAGAAAAGTGACTTGTGCTGGTGCTAAATCTGATTGATTAAGGAAGTGACGTGCTGCTGTCAAGCCATGTTCATGGGAAATGATGGTATATAATGACGTGACATCTAATGTCACCCACACCATATTTTGGTTCCATACAATTTGGTCAAGAGTGGTTAATAAATCACTGCTATCATGAATGTATGAAGGCAATTGTTGAACAAGGGGCTGAAGGAAAAAGTCCACGTACCGTGAAACACCATCTCCCAAAGAATCAATGCTAGAGACAATTGGTCTCCCTGGAGGGGACACCAACGTCTTATGAATCTTCGGGAGATGGTGAAACATGGGCGTGGTGGGCATGGGATTGAACAGGAAATCAATATCATTCTCATCTAATACTCTTAACATAGAGCCCACATCCAGTAGATTCTTGAGATCCCTTTGGAATTTGAAAGTGGGGTCAGAGGGTAGTGATGGAGATGGTGTTTCACGGTCATTATATACCATCATTTATAAACCATCATTTCCCATCAGACCCAGTAGTTGCCATCCTCAAGCCACGTTCATGGGGATACCGAAAAGCCAATTCATCAGAACCCGCCGCAATTGTTCTAATGACGATGAATTTAAAGTGAAATCATATGAGTTATATGTTCGTTTTCTACAAAGAGGATACAAAAAAACTGATTTAGATAGATTACTTAATGAGGTGTTTAAAATGGACAGAAATAGTCTTCTCAGACAAACAACAACTAAAAGTTCTAGATCCAATTATAGTCCATCTTTCATTACACCCTCTAGTAAACAAGCACAATCCATTAAGGCTATTTTCAGAAAACATTGGAACATCTTGTCACTAGATCCTGTGTTAAAACCATACATGTCGCTAGGTCCAAACATTATATTCAAAAGGGCAAAAACAATAGCAAACACACTATCACCCAGTTTAGTTACGACTGGAGATGAGAAAAAATCTCCATTACCAATAGGAATGTATACATGTACTAAATGCAAAGCATGCATCTTTATGAATCAAAACAAAACGTTTACATCTACAGTCACAAGAATGACATATAACGTCCCAAATTTCATTAATTGTAATTCCACACATATTGTGTACTTACTCAAATGTGGTTGTGGACGCCAATACGTCATATATATATATATATATATATATATATATATATATATATATATATATATATATATATCATGCATACGGAAAAAACAGAGACCGTAAAAGGGATCCAAGGGTAACAAACGCGTAAGTATATTTATAAAACTTAACAAAAAAAATATAGAAAACTGTACGTACTGTACTGTTAATACAGTACAGTACATCTACAGTACAGTTCTGTATCTACTGTAATACTGTTGTTATTTCTGTTGATTTATATTACAACATAGTTTGTCTATTTATATGTAAAGTACAGCAGTATACATTTTTTGTATATTTCTATTTATCTTACAACGGTATATATAAGATGTATATTTATATTTATATTACAACAGTATATTTATTTTGTATATTTATATTTATAGTACAACAGTATATATATTTTGTCTATTTATATTTATAGTACAGCAGTATACATTTTTTGTATATTTCTATTTATCTTACAACGGTATATATAGGATGTATATTTATATTTATATTACAACAGTATACTGTATTTATTTTGTATATTTATATTTATAGTACAACAGTATATATATTTTGTCTATTTATATTTATAGTACAGCAGTATACATTTTTTGTATATTTCTATTTATCTTACAACGGTATATATAGGATGTATATTTATATTTATATTACAACAGTATACTGTATTTATTTTGTATATTTATATTTATAGTACAACAGTATATATATTTTGTCTATTTATAGTACAGCAGTATACATTTTTGTATATTTCTATTTATCTTACAACGGTATATATAGGATGTATATTTATATTTATATTACAACAGTATACTGTATTTATTTTGTATATTTATATTTATAGTACAACAGTATATATATTTTGTCTATTTATAGTACAGCAGTATACATTTTTGTATATTTCTATTTACTGTATATTACAACATATTAATAAAACAATATATTTTCTTTACATTGTAGGGAGACAACTCTTCTGGTGGACAAAATAAGTGAGGAGAATGATGAGAGGAGTGCATTAAGGGTTAAAAACACTCTGCAGGAAAAGCACAATCTGACTGTATCCGAGAGCAGCATAAAGAAGATGAGACGCAGCATTGGATGGAAATATGGACGTGTGAGGTTAGTTCTGGACAGTACAGGAGGTAAAAGTGTTGTTTAGCAAACTGTACTGCACTGTGCTGCTAAAAAAATGTATTCCTTGTCATTGCAGAGCGTACCCCATGATACGGACGCAAACAAAATCAAAAGAGTGCTCCAGGCCCAGGCATGGATCGACAGCGGGGAGACTTTCCAGGATTGCATCTTCACTGATGAGTCTACTGTGTCGCTGGAGAGATTTTAAAGATTTGCTTTCCACAAAAAAGGCCGCATATCTTTGAAGCCGCGGCTAAAACACCCTGTGAAGCTGCATGTGTGGGGTGCCATCTCTAGACGTGGACCGGGATGCATTGTCATCTTTGAAGGTAAAATGTATCAAATATAATCTCGCCTAATGCACTGTACTTGACTAGTGTTGCCTTACCGTATGCACTGTACTGTACTATTGTGCAGTTTTTTGAGCACTTTTCTTTTCTTGCTATAGGAATCATGAATAAAGCTTTCTTCCAAGACAACATTGTGCCCGAGATAGTGCAGTACATCACACGCGAGTTCCCCAATGGTCACCGCTTCTACCAGGACAACGATCCCAAGCACACCGCGTCAACGGCGCATATCGTTGAGCATGGCATCAACTGGGTGAAGACGCCAGCGGAGTAAGTGCATTAGACGTGTCCCATTTTTGTTCCCCACTGTTTTTAGCTCTTAAACCAATTGTCCTTTCTTTCCAATGACAGATCGCCAGACTTCCATCCGATCGAAATGGTCTGGCATCAGCTGAAGGACCATATCCGGAAAGTGTCGAAACCCTCCAAAAAGGACGAGTTGTTGAAAGGCATAATGAGTTTTTGGAACGATGTACTCACCGTGGAACGCTGCAATAAATATATAGACCATATTGCCACTGTGTTGCCCATTGTCATCGCGCGTAATGGGCAAGCATCAGGAAAATAGTACCGTGCTGTAGTATTGTAAGTACAGTATGATACAGGTAAGTATGGCACAGATTTTTTCTTTCCAGATAGTAAGAGTATACAGTACAGTAGTTAGTTTTTTCTTTACAGAGATAGCAGCACCACACCAGCCATCAGGTTACAGTACAGTACATAGAATTTAACAGTAGTCAGAGTATACAGTAGTTACAGTATACAGTAGACTAGTTTGACAGTACTACAGTACAGTAACTGCCTACTAACTGCTCCATTTTTTTCTTTCCAGAGAAACCTGCACCAGCCACCTACAGTAGTTCTACACATCACACAATGCCATAATACAGTACAGTACGCACATACAGTACAGTACAGTAACTGCACTAATTTTTGGTTTTCTTGTCATTTCAGGTAAAAGGGTGGCCTAGGGGGAGGTGGGGGTGTTGTGTACAGTCAAATCTGCTTGTACAGTCAAATGTACAGTATATAAACAGCTGTAATGATGTACACAAAGCCTCTCCTCTCTCAATGAACTACTGTACTGCAGACAGAATGAGGAAAAGATAAAGACAGAAAAAATAATATTACTGTACAGTATATAGTATATATATTATACAGTACATTACAGTACTGTATATACTGTATATTAAATAATATTCTTATAAATGTGCATTACTCATGTTTCCCCATGTTTTACAAATGTTTTCCAAATGGTTATCCAATTTCAAGCTGCCAAAAGAACTTAGTAAAGACTGCATTATGTATTATTCCTGATTATTTTTATATTTGTATTTTTTGGTTCCTGATAAAATAAAATAAATATTTATTCACTTTTCTGCAAATCATAATCATTGATAGCCACCCCTACAGTGCACCAATGATTAAGAATGTTTTGTAAATGTTTCTCCGATTTCATTCTGCCAGAAGAATTTAATAAAGGCTGCAGTACTGTATGTATTATTCATGATTATTTTTATCTTTGTATTTATTTCTCCGTGATGAAATATCAGTTTACTCTCAATTCTCACAGTGCTGTGCACATCAGATTTACATTTAAAATTCGAGAGGGGATTTTCCAACGCGTTACCGTTAATAAAACAGGCCTCTAAGGTTTGGGGGATGGTGTGATTAGACGCAGGCGTACTGAGTCTTTGTAGCTCGGCTATGGGCGGATTAAGAACACAATGGCAATATGCCGAAGATTAACGACCCAGTGGAGAGAGGGTGTTGGTAGGATAGGGTGACTCAGCCGATTGACGCTTGGCTAGGGAGGGATTACAAACACAATGACAAAAGTACTGCAACTGCAGAAAATGAATGACTCTGGAGGTGTGTGGCTGAAATAGTTAACAGCACTGTAATTTCAAAAGGCAGTTCATCATAATAATTTGATGAATAAACCCCCAAATACAACCCCCAAATACAGTACATAAAAAGCAGGTCACTTTAACTCCCTGTGCCCCATGCACCAAAAACAAACAGTAGATTTTATATATATATATATATATATATATATATATATATATATATATATATATATATATATATATATATACTGTATACTGTATATATATTATAAATTAATATTCATTTGTCTCACATTGTTTCCATTTGCTCCTTTGACAGAGTAACAAATGTTGAGGCTTACTGCACTGTTTTTTTACTGCCTGATCGTGCAATTGGCGTGGGAACTAGGGCAATTGGCATGGGAACTAGGTCAATTGGCATGGGAACTTCAGTTCTAGGGCACCTAGAGATAAAATTCATTTTGCCCCTATATGTTAGGAAGCCCCTCACTTCACCCCAACAGGGTCTGAGCAGTAATGGCGGCGAGAAAGGGTCACGCCGGCGAGGAGGGTCCTACCATTGAGCGTAATAGCGGAGAAAGCTTTGAAATGGCTAAGTCAGAATGAGCAGAAACCTGGAACCCACAACTCCGGTTCTGTTCAACCTAGAGGGCTCAGATTCGGTCACCATGTAGTCCTAGTTGCGGCAGGATTGCATGGCAAATTGCGACCCTCTCGTGGCAACAGAACAGAGTCAGGGTAATGGAAAAGTTTAGGTTTCTGCCATTGACTTGCATGGCAGAAAAAAAAGCCACTTTGATAATATGCTTTTAAACTGTCTTTTGGTATCTCCGGTTCCCAGGGTTGTGGAAGGCTGATATTTTGCCACTATGGCAAGGGTCCTTCCACATGAGGACCAGGCGAATTACAACCCGCTCAGACCCACAGAACGGATTATTTTACATTATATTTATATATTTTTATTTAAAAGATATTAAAGAATGTACTGTATTGTATTTAAAACATGTGACTGTAAACCATACTGACTGACAAATGTTTTGACACCCTGATGAAATATCAGTTTATTCTCAATTCTCACAGTGCTGTGCACATCAGATTTACATTTCAAATTCGAGAGGGGATTTTCCAAAGCGTTACCGTTAACAAAACAGGCCTCTAAGGGTTGCGGAGGGGGATGGTGTGATTAGACGCAGGCGTACTGAGTCTTTGTAGCTCGGCTATGGGCGGATTAAGAACACAATGGCAATATGCAGAAGTTTAACGACCCAGTGGAGAGAGGGGGTTGATAGGATAGGGTGACTCAGCCGATTGACGCTTGGCTAGGGAGGGATTACAAACACAATGACAAAAGTACTGCAACTGCAGAAAATGAATGACTCTGGAGGTGTGTGGCTGAAATAGTTAACAGCACTGTAATTTCAAAAGGCAGTTCATCATAATAATTTGATGAATAAACCCCCAAATACAACCCCCAAATACAGTACTTAAAAAGTAAGTCACTTTAACTCCCTGTGCCCCATGCACCAAAAACAAACAGTAGATTTTCTATATACTGTATATATATACTGTTTATATATTATAAATTAATATTCATACAGTATAAACGTCCATTTTTCATGTATCTCCATGTTTTATAAATGTTTTGTAAATGTTTCTCCGATTTCAATCTGCCACAAGAATTTAATAAAGGCTGCAGTATGTATTATTGTGAGTTTTTTTACACAGGACATGCACGACTCCAGTCCCTGAGGGCCGCAAACAGGCACAGTTTTCAAGGTTGCCCTGTACTGTAGCAGTATACCATACACCTGTTGATGGTTTGAATTGCTGTGCACTTTAAATGTTTCAACATTGTACAGTGTTTGTACACTACCGACACACTTTATTGAAGTGTGGTCGGTACCGCAAGCCGGGAAATCTCCCGGCTTGCTAGTGGCCGCCCCTCGGCGTGCCGCGCGTCATAGACGCGCGGTCACGCGTCATCGGGAACGTGCGCCCGCTGCACGCGTGTCCAGGGGCTCCCCGAGGGAGCCCTGGTGTCCCGCGATTGCGGGACAGCGGCAGGGGGTTCCGGGGGACCCGGCGGACCCGGCAGCGGTAGGGAGAGCGCCCCGATCGGAGGGCGCTCTTCCGCTGCTTCGGCGTGCGCCCGTCACACTCGGGCGCGCGCCAGGCTACTGCTGCGGCACAGAACGGGCAAATGCTCGAATAAACTGTGCCGCAGAAGTAAATAAATGTTTTTGTACTGACTCCACCAATAAAAGAACATGTTCATTTATCTCACATTGTTTCCATTTGCTCCTTTGACAGTTTAACACATGTCGATGCTTACTGCACTGCCTGACCGCAAAGCCGCAAGATCTGCAACATTGTAAAAAAAGAGCAATGAGCGCGCAATTGGCGTGGGAACTAGGTCAATTGGCATGGGAGCTTCTGTTCTAGGGCACCTAGAGATAAAATTCATTTTGCCCCTAGATGTTAGGAACTCCCTCACTTCACCCCAACAGGATCCGAGCAGTAATGGCGGCGAGAAAGGGTCACACCGGCGAGGAGGGTCCTATCATTGAGCGTAATGGCGGAGAAAGCTTTGAAACGGCTAAGTCAGAATGAGCAGAAACCTGGAACCCACAAATCCGGTTCTGTTCAACCTAGTGGGCTCAGATTCGGTCACCATGTAGTCCTTGTTGCGGCAGGATTGCATGGCAAATTGTGACCCTCTCGTGGCAACAGAACGGAGTCAGGGTAATGGTAAAGTTTAGGTTTCTGCCATTGACTTGCCTGGCAGAAAAAAAAGCCACTTTGATAATATGCTTTTAAACTGTCTTTTGGTATCTCCGGTTCCGGGGGTCGTGGAAGGCTGATATTTTGCCACTATGGCAAGGGTCCTTCCGCATGAGGACCAGGCGAATTTCAACCCGCTCAGACCCACAGAATGGATTATTTTAAATTATATTCGCGCAATTGGCATGGGAACTACTTAGGGCCTCGGTCAAGTTCACGGACAATTGGCGTGGGAACTTCTGTTCTAGGGCACCCAGAAATAAAATTCATTTTGCCCCCAGATGTTAGGAACCCTCTCACTTCACCCCAACAGGGTCCGAGCATGTACAGTACTGTACTTTAAAATAAATTTAATATGCAATTTTACTATTACTGCGTGCGCACGCACGCACAGACTGTGTACTGACGTACAGTAGGTTGAACCGCGAAGGTATTAGACTTCAAAGACAACAGCTCGCAAACGCCCCCATGAGTTTTTACGCGGCATTGCAGTATTGCAGACAGCGGGAATAAAATGCTTAAATCACGGGCGCGAAAATAACACAATACACTCCGGGTGAAAACGATACAAAACCGCACATAACCGGGATAATCTGAAATTCGCGGAGCAAGCCGAGTTAGAATAAAGTGTGTCGCCACTGTATATAGAGCTAGTGACTAGGTTCTACTGGATAAGTGTTGGTGTATTTCTATACATAATGTGGTCTTCTGTGGCAGTGCCTGGCTATGGGTTTGGACATTTCCCTATTTGGACATTTATCATGTTGACAGTTATAGGACAATATTATGAGGCTGGAATGGACTACTGAAACCACAATGGTCTCCTTTTCAACATTATAGACCTTATGACCAGGTCCTGCTGGATACGTTATGATGGATTCATGTCTCATGGACATAATTGCTTTGTCCTACAGTGCAAGTTAGATCATGTTATGGGTACATATATTTCCCAATTTTTAAACATTTACTACTGGTAATATGGTTCATAATGGATGGACCTATATAGGGTTTATTCGTCGCTGATTAGCATTGTTTACCATTTTTGTTCATGATTAAGCTATTTATTTCCTCAGATTTTGTTATATCTTCAATAGGGTGTTTTATTATGTGTCCCCATCACCCTTGTCACTGTGTTGGTGTTTGCAGTATACCTGAATTTATGCAGGATTTAGTAGCTGTTCTTGTATATTTATGTTACATTCATTCATTGTTGGGATGGAGTGTAACGTTGGGCTGTTGCCATGTGTTAGTATACAGAAGAAAAAAAATCCCTATTTAGATCACTCAGACCCTACTAATATATATTAAAAGAAAAATACCTTATTAGTTATATAAACTGAGAGAAAGATGCACATATACACTTTAAAACCTAAGGACGTTGTAATTGGGAGAATACCCCTTACATATAAAGTGCACCTCGCCATGAATATGTCAGGATTCCTAAAAAAAATAGAATTGATTCCCAGCTCAGAAAACAGGAAACTGAACTCCTGTTCAGTATTGATCCTATACAAGGAACAGTAACCAATACGACTGATATGAAATCGTTTTTTCAAACTATAGAGAAAAGCTATAAGAAAGAAATGTGGTTATTTTGGGAAACATCCAGTATAACCAACTACGTCAAAAATGACATTGTGCCTAGAGGGCTAAGAATAAATACCTTTCCTTCATATGGCTTTTCTGATGATAGCTTTAAACAAAAATGGGAAGAGTATACAGTACATTTGGCCTATACGAAACAGTTTTTGGATATCTACATATAAAGAATATGGCCAATCGCAAACACCGTGAACTTAAAGTTATTTGTTACCGGCGCTAGGAAGTTGTCTAGTACGACGAAACGCGTAGAGCCACTTTCATTGCTGCAGCTGCTCTTTCTACTGAAGGCTTCAGAGTTGCTGAGTTCCCCCACCGTTTGCCTCCAAGACCGGATGCCGTCACCCCAACAGCGGATGTGACGTCAGACGCCATCTCCCACCCGGTCTGTTGTGAGTCTAAGGAGAAGATCCCCGGTGAGCTGCTCCACACTGAACCAGCACTCCATTTGCCTCAAGTAAAGCCTTATGTGAACTATGATTATGTACACAATGTGAGTACAATTCCTAAAATTTGTTGTTTGTTTATATAAATTTTATGCACGATCGACACTATGGTCTGCCTTTCTTTTGCATGTCTCTGATCCACTCACATCTACTGACGTCTGAGCTGAGGTGCTGATTTCTTATGCTGTAAACCTGGGCTGTTGTTCCTGAAGATCCTGACACCTTTCTACCTGCTGTGTAGATCAATGCTTTTTACCTTTTGACCTGCTGTAAGTAGGCATTGCTATAGAGCCAAGACATACATGTTTTATCCAGATTGAAAAGAACTTATTACACTATTGTATGCATTTATTTTTTATTTTTCATGGTGTATCCCTGCTATCTTCGCTCCCTTCCCATCCCGGACAAGCTACAATCGCAAACACCCACATCTGTATGTTTAACCATTGTAACTCTATTTAGTTTCAAAGTGTACATTTTATTTTATTTTCCTTGTCTTGCTCTATTACTGTATATGTAATGCTGAAAATTCAATAAAAACTTATGTGATTAAAAAAAATGTTCTGAGGAACTAATGGTACTGTGGATCAAACATGAGTCCACTAAATTAGAAAGTGCGACTACAGCTCTTGGCAATGAGTTAAAACAAATTGAGCAATGGGAACAAAATTCAGAATTCCAGGAATTTGAGTTGAAATTGAAAAGGAATATTGAGAAATTTACAAAAGATATAAAGGAGAGGAAGCAAAAAAAGTTTCGTAGGGATGTGAACGATTATAAATCAGCAATGATCTTTAGAATATAGAACAGAGTAATTATCAGGAAGCACAGGATTCATCCATGGAGTGGGACAATTTGGATATAGAAGGAGGAACTATGACTCACTCACAGGATAGTCACCATACATCCACTACCACTTTTTTAGGGCAACCCAGATTTGGAGGGAGAAAGGGGGACCTCAGAGAAAGAGATTCAGAACAAGAAGGCCAGATTAAGGAACAGAGAGATTTGGTGATACAGAGAAAGAAGAGGCAGAGGGAGAAGGAGTTCATTTTGACCAATGAATTACAAGTGATCAATTTAACGAATACGATTTTAACACCTGATCAAATGAGTGTCCTAAGAAGGGGATTGTCGTTTACACCATCCAATGATTTTAATGTCTTCGAATGGGTAAAGGACATTAACCTTTTTGGACGTAAACTGGCTTTGAAAAAACTGTATAAACGCAAGGAAATAGGTTTAACCCCCCCCCAATGATATAACCTCTGCTGAAGTCATGGAAAATTAAGTAGATGAGGATAATATCCAACATCTAATCTCTCTGTTAGAAGATAGCAATAGAGAACCTGGTGAGGGCCCCTTCTCCTCCTTTAAACCTAAAAGCAAATGTGTACCTTACATGGGGCTTAATTCCAATATTGATATGTTCCTGAAAATGGTCACGAAGGATCTGGAGCTATTGACCAGGAGGGGAGGAAATAACAATATTAGCCCTAATGAAAGATGGGCACTTAAGGAGTTAATAGAGATACAGGGACTGACAATTAACCCTTCAGATGAAGTGGGGAATATTGTCCTCCTGGAAGAAAAACTCTATGTGCAAGAGAACCTCAGACTTTTGGGAGATACAGATTGTTATGAGATTCTATCCACCAATCCCACAATCAGGTATTGATCAAAAAGGTGATTTTACAAAAGGAATACGATTACATTATGGTCAAACATCTGAAGACAGCTACATTTTATTCAATTCCTAAGCTGCATAAGAACTCTATAAAACCACCTCGTAGACCAATAGTGTCAGGGATTGGGTCACTCGGCAAAAATGCAAGCATATATGTGGACGCAATCCTTAGACCATTCGTCACCAACCTACCCTCATACACCAGGGATACGACTGATATTCTCAAGAAACTTGATGGAGTTTCTGTATTCCCCAGAACTCTGCTAGCATCGTTAGATGTAGAATCCCTATATACGAGTATACAACATGTGGTAGGGATCCAGCAGTAAAACACTTTTTGAGGGCGAGACGTGTGGATCTACATGACCATAATCAGTGCTTGACAAATCACCCAAAAATCTACTCGCCGAACCAAAAAATCTACTCGCCACCTAGTTCCGCCCCTAGTCCCGCCCCCAACCCCGCCCCTAGTCCCGCCCCCGCTTTTAAAATAATACATAAATAAAATGAATTGAATAAATTCCTAGTAAGAACATTCGTTTTTGACATAAGTTTATTTATAGTATTACATTATACTACAATTGGTCCTTGTTACGTGTGTTACGTGTGTTAGTGTGTGTGTTAGTGTGTGTGTGTGTGTGTGTGTGTGTGTGAGAGAGAGATTGAGTGTGTGTATGTGTGTGTGTATAAATGTCGGATCTAGAAAAAAAAGCCAGATGTGAATGACTAGTTTCCTGAACCCATTAACCAGTGTCTGGACGTCCCCGCTTCACAAATCTAAAGCAGCAATCCCACCTGGGATCTTACCTGATCCGCAGTCCCTCAATGCCCAGGTACCTCATTCCCGCAATGTTATACATTGGAGGGGAGATGTTCCCTACCTGTCTTCTGGGTTAGGGGGGATTCCGATGTCTCCCGTGTGAAGCTTGAGTCAGATCTGGAAGAAAGCAGTATAAGTTATGTTAGTATAGTATAGGGCAGTTAAGATATATAGGGTAAGTAAGATATCCAGATCGAGAGTGTGAGGCAGAGAGAGTGTGAGACAGAGACAGAGAGGGGAGAGAGACAGAGAGGGGAGAGAGACAGAGAGGGGAGAGAGACAGAGAGGGGAGAGAGACAGAGAGGGGAGAGAGACAGAGAGGGGAGAGAGACAGAGAGGGGAGAGAGACAGAGAGGGGAGAGGGAGACAGAGAGGGGAGAGGGAGACAGAGAGGGGAGAGGGATACAGAGAGGCGAGAGGGAGACAGAGAGGCGAGAGGGAGACAGAGAGGCGAGAGGGAGACAGAGAGGCGAGAGACAAAGAGACAGAGAGAGGAGAGCCAGAGAGGGGAGAGACAGAGAGCCAGAGAGGGGAGAGACAGAGAGACAGAGAGACAGGGTGGGGGGGGGTGGGATGACTGACTTGGTGACTGGGTGGGGGGGTGGGATGACTGACTTGGTGACTGGGTGGGGGGGTGGGATGACTGACTGGGTGGGGGGGTGGAATGACTGACTTGGTGACTGGGTGGAGGGGTGGGATGACTGACTTGGTGACTTTATGACTGACTTGGTGGGGGGGTGGGATGACTGACTTGGTGACTGGGTGGGGGGGTGGGATGACTGACTTGGTGACTGGGTGGGGGGGTGGGATGACTGACTTGGTGACTGGGTGGGGGGGTGGGATGACTGACTTGGTGACTGGGTGGGGGGTGGGATGACTGACTTGGTGACTGGGTGGGGGGGTGGGATGACTGACTTGGTGACTGGGTGGGGGGGGGTGGGATGACTGACTGGGTGGGGGGGTGGTATGACTGACACTATGACTGACTGGGGGACTTTTGACTGATTGGGTAGGGGGTGGGGTGACTGTGTGGGGGGAGGAGGGGTGACTGACTGGGTAACTGGGTGGGGGGTGACTGACTGAGTGGGGGGGTGGGATGACTGACTGGTGAAGGGGGGGTGACTGACTAGGGGGTTACCTCTGGTGTCTTGCACACACACATTCTTTCTCTCCCATACACACACACAAACACACACACACACACACTCTCAATCTCTCTCTCATACCCATACACACACACACAAACAATCTCTCTCTCCCATATACACACACACACACACACACACTCAATCTCTCTCTCCCATACACACACACTCTCGATCTCTCTCTCATACACACACACACCACACACACACTACTTCCTCCTGCCCCGCGCGAGCACCGAGGGGAGAGAATCACCGGCAACTGCAATATCTTCAGACCCGCGCGGGCAGCGGGAACACAGGAGGGGAGGGGGGGAAGTAACACCCTGGCTAACTCAGTATGTTCAGACCCGCGCGGGCAGCGGGAACACAGGAGGGGAGGGGGGTAAGTAACACCCCGGCTAACTCAGTATGTTCAGACCCGCGCGGGCAGCGGGAACACTGGAGGGGAGGGGGGGAAGTAACACCCCGGCTAACTCAGTATGTTCAGACCCGCGCGGGCAGCGGGAACACAGGAGGGGAGGGAAGAAACACCCCAGCTACCTCAGTATATTCAGGCCCGCGCGGGCAGCGGGAACACCGGAGGGGAGGGAAGAAACACCCCGGCTACCTCCGTATATTCAGACCCGCGCGGGCAGCGGGAACACAGGAGGGGAGGGGGGGAAGTAACACCCCGGCTACCTCAGTATATTCAGACCCGCGCGGGCAGCGGGAACACAGGAGGGGAGGGGGGGAAGTAACACCCCGGCTACCTCAGTATATTCAGGGCAGCGGGAACACAGGAGGGGAGGGGGGGAGTAACACCCCGGCTACCTCAGTATATTCAGACCCGCGCGGGCAGCGGGAACACAGGAGGGGAGGGGAAGAAACACCCCGGCTAACTCAGTATATTCAGGCCCGCGCGGGCAGCGGGAACACAGGAGGGGAGGGGGGGAAGAAACACCCCGGCTACCTCAGTATATTCAGACCCGCGTGGGCAGCGGGAACACAGGAGGGGAGGGAAGAAACACCCCGGCTACCTCAGTATATTCAGACCCGCGCGGGCAGCGGGAACACAGGAGGGGAGGGGGGGAAGTAACACCCCGGCTACCTCAGTATATTCAGACCCGCGCGGGCAGCGGGAACACCGGAGGGGAGGGGGGGAAGTAACACCCCGGCTACCTCAGTATATTCAGACCCGCGCGGGCAGCGGGAACACCGGAGGGGGGAGGGGAACAACGGAGGGGGGGGAGGGGAACAACGGAGGGGGGGGAGGGAAACAACGGAGGGGGGGGAGGGGAACAACAGAGGGGGGGGAGGGAAACACCCCGGCTTTTACAGTATGTTCAGACCCGCGCGGGCAGCGGGAGCACCGGAGAGAGGGGGAAGGATGTATTAGTGTATACAGTATATAAATATTTAAAGTGCATTAAATTCCCCCCACCTGAAGCATCTGTCCAAACTCCTCCATGACCGGATCAGTAAATTGTAAATTATAGGAGCTGACACAATTATATAGCAGGATATGAGGAGGAGGAGAAGGAGGAGGAGGAGGAGGAGGAGGAGGAGGAGGAGGAGCAGCAGATGCGCACGAACGCACTCACTCAACCCCTCCCCCCCCCATTACTTACCCATGCAGAAAGGGCGGTTTGAAGTCCTGGCAACTCCATCTCACGTCACAGCCAATCAGCTACGATTTTTTTTTTTTCAATTTTTTTTTTTTCCGAACAGGGGATTTTTTTTTTTTGCAGAGCAGGGGAAAGGTTACTGGCCACGAGCCAATATCCGATCACAGCTGGCGAGTTGGCGACCGGGTTTGTCGAGCACTGACCATAATGATTTTGTAGTAGACCTTTTAACATACATTCTGACTCACAATTATTTCCTCTTCAATGTTAAGGTATACCACCAACTGCAAGGAACCGCGATGGGGACACGTGTGCTCCCACGTATGCTAATATGTATCTGGGTTGGTGGGAGGAGCGCAATGTATTTGTGCATGAACTGTTGGAGTATATCCAACTTGTTGACATGTGGTCTAGATACATTGACAACGTGCTCATTTTTTGGAATGGCACCATTGAACAATTTCAAAATTTCGTCAATGTACTCAATTCTAATGACCACAACTTGAAAGTAACCAGTGTAATCCATCCAGATAAAATTACATTTCTGGATTTGGAAATCTCTAAAAAAAAGTGATGGAACTTTAAATACAACAGTTCATATCAAAGCTACAGTCACTAACAATTTACACTTAGCCTCAAGTCACCACCCGAAACCGCTCATACAGGAGATACCCACAGGGCAGTTTTTAAGAGCGAGAAGAAAATGCTCGAATAACATGGCCTTTGAAGAACAGGCAACTGTTATGAATAATACGTTTTTAAATCATGGCTATAGCAGAGGGTGTGTGAAGAAAGCCTACCAAAGAGCTAGGAGTATGAAGCATGCAGACTTGTTATATGGAAACATTTCTAGGAATTCTAGTAGACAACCAGCTAGAATAATAGGAACATATAATAAGCAATGGTTCAAAATATGCCAAGTGCTAAACTGTCACGGGCACCTACTGTACTCCTAGAGGATGATGATCTGAAAGACATTTTGGACCCTAGGGCTTCAATGCAGATGGCCTAGGAACTTGTCCGATCTTCTGGTTCATAGCCACTACAAAGGAACAACTAATAAAACTTGGCTTCATAGTTAAACTATTGGCACATATGCCTATGGATCCTGCAGAATATGCCAATATATGAATCCATCAAAGGAATTTTTGAACTGGGATGGGAGTCGGATGGGAGTCGGATGTTTGCAATTAGGCAATTCATTAATTCCAAAACAGTAGGAATAGTGTACAGTACCTGGCCACATGTGTAATAAACACTGGAAAACTATCTTTCTTGGCCTGATTTACAAGTGTTACTTGTCAGTTGACTTAGATGCGGTGACAGCCACGGAGTGTGTGGTCACAGTGGCTTCACCCATCTTGCATTTGTTTCTTTTTGACCTCTATAGATCATTATACACGTGCATTCCCCATCAGGCGGGTTGCACAGCTGTTAAATACTTTTTGGACTAATGTAACCTGATAGAGTCAACACAGATCGAGTTCTTACTATGATCTATAGAGTTCATATTAACTCACAATTATTTTCTTTTTGAATCGGATTATTATTTACAGATATTGGGCACTGCAATGGGTACCAAATTCACCCCTTCATTTGCGAACCTATATATGGGGTGGTGGGAGAAATTAACTGTGGCAAGTGCAACTCCTCCTCAATTAATTATATGGAGGAGGTACATAGATGATGAAATAATTATCTTGGACGGTGATGAGGTTTCTCTCCTGGAATATATTGCTAAATTAAATGACAACACATTCAATTTGAAATTTAGCGGAGAGAATAGTGATTTACTGGTGCATTATCTTGATCTTGAAATTTTTATTGAGTCTGATCAGATTTGCACCAAGACTTTCTTCAAGGAGACGAATGTGAATTCATACATCCATCCGTCCAGTTGCCATTTTAAACCTTGATTGATAATATTCCTTTCAACCAATTTGTACGTTGAAAAGAAATTGTACTCATGACGAGCACTTCGAAACTCAGGCATCATTTCTCAAAGAACGTTTCTTGCAAAAAGAGTATGACAAAGATCTCATTGATAATGCCATGGACAAAGCTAACCTTGCCCACAGAAAGAATTTGTTAAAATATAAGGGTAAAAGGTCAAAAAGAAACAAATGCAAGATGGGTGAAGCCACTGTGACCACACACGCCATGGCTGTCACCGCATCTAAGTCAACTGATGTAACACTTGCAAATCAGGCCAAGAAAGATAGTTTTCCAATGTTTATTACACAGTTTAATGATAAACATAAGGCCAACCAAAGGGCTATAAATAAACACTGGAAGGTTCTCACTTTGGATCCTGTGTTGGGTTCATTAGTTCACCCTTAACCTAAGATTGTATATAAAAGAGCACAAAATCTTAAAAGGTTGTTGGCCCCTAGTCAGTTGCGCCCTGATCATATTAAAGATGGCACTATGAGATCACATTTAGGACTAAGGGGCAACTATAAGTGCAGCAAGTGTAAAGTGTGCCCGAATATGTTAACTAATTAGCATGTTGTCTCTTTTGCTACTAAACAGAGTTACAAAGGCCACAATTTTATCAATTGTTCTACTACTCATGTTGTGTATTTGGTGCAAAGTATGTGTGGGTTTCAATACATTGGGAAAACCAAAAGAAGTATGAAGATTAGAATCATGGCACACATGAGAAATATTAAAAATATTCAGAAATTGATTGATACAAATTTGCCCTTAACCCACCTTTTAAAACATTTTACGGATGTTCACCGGTGTGATCCTAGTAATATAACCTTCATGGTGATTGAAGTTATCACAGCAGATAAAAGACTAGGTAATAGGGAACTACGACTGAGTAGAAGGGAACAATTCTGGATTTACACCTTGCAGTCCAGATATCCCCAGGGACTGAATGATTATATAGAGCTTGTTCCCTTTCTGAAAGAGTAGTCATTCTGTAAAAATGTTGCCATGTGGTACTTTCTGTTTGGTTTTTATATTAGCCATGGTGTTTTTACCTATTTTTATCTATTTATATGTAATTGCACATGTTTTTACTTCTTTTAACATTTATGTATTTATTTTTGTTTTGCAACTAGGTCCCCATTACATGGGTTTTTACTTAGAAGTGTTTATTTTATATAAGATTGTTATACATGCAGCTGTACTGAGTCTATTACAATATTTCCGTTTGTTTTGTGTATATACATCAAGTTTATTGTATTATGTATCATTGTATAAAGAACACAGTCATTGTATTGTAACAGAGTTAAACACTTGCCTAGTCCTGTGTTCAAAGACTGTTATCGGCAGTCTGATGATTATACTGACTCTCTGCAGCTGATGTTTCACTTAGACAGTGAACGCCTCTCACTGAAACATCTACTGGCTGCAGTCAGTTATTAACTCCACTGGCAGAGCTATCACGTGACCTCCTGATGAAGCACTACAGTAGGTGAGAAACGCATAGAGGTCACATGAAGCTGCCCCTCTGGACCTGTGTCCCTGCAGAGGTTGTGTTTGGAGAGTGCGAGAGTCCCTTATTTTTGAAAGTGAGTATTGGGTCCGGACCCTATTGTTATACCAGCAATGAGATCACTTGCCCCTCCACCTCCTCATTGTTATTTGGTTTTAATATTTTCTTATTGCTATACATTTTGTTGTGTACCATTGGGTTTTTTTTGCCTGACCCCCAGGGTTTTAATAAATGACTTGCCACTCAGTGCGCCACTCTGCCTGTTGTTTTTTCTCATCTGTAAGCTCCCCTCAAGGAGCTCACATTTTCAGGGGGTGTGGAGTCCCCTAGGCAGATGACAGAAAGAGGGCTATTATTCCTTAAGACAGCACCAGCGCAGAGTGACACCTGTTTCCTAGGTAGCATTTTATACTAAAGTTTTTTAATGTAATGTTTTAAAAGAGACATTTTGAAATTTGACAGTAGTAACAAGATTCTGCTTGTGTTCTACTGAATAACAAATTGTATGAAGTACCTATTAGGGTATAGAATGTTATATTAAGATTTATTTACACACTGACTCCCAGTATAGATTTGTATTTGTATCTAGTAATTCCATAGCTCATTACAGATTTTTACCAGATTCTTGCACAGGTTTTGGAACTCCTGGGCATGGGAGATACTGTGTTACAATATGTGATTGATCTATTGATACAAATAAAATATGAAAAAGTACGATATAAGGACTTATTAAATAAAGTTTTTTATACTGTTTTAGAGGAGTCAGGACTGAAACTAAATATATCTAAAACACAAGTTTTAAAAAGCAAAGTAAACTTTTTAGGGTAATAATGTTAGACAAAAGAAAGAGTATGATTCAATAATGAAAGGAAGCTTTATAGTTTTTTACCCTGACTCACTTCAATCACAGGATTGAGAAAATTTAGGATTTTTGTTAATTTTGGTAATTTTACAAGGAAATTTATAGAAGGTTTTTAGAAAAACTAGACCTGTCTATAATCTTTTGAAGGGGAAAAGACGCCTCCCAGTAAAAAAAGAGTATAATTAAAAGCTGTTAAGTGGGTTCTAAAGAAGGTTGATGGAAGGTACTGTATGAGAATAATGACAAGAGATGGAGAATGGTAGGAGAAAGTGTTTTAGGCAGAGAAAGGTTGTATAAAACAGAGATAAGGAATTAGAAATAAATAGTTATTAAACAGTAAGATTTTTTATTTAATAGGAAAGATTTGAGACATTTTTGTTTTAAATTGTTTTTGAGTTATTAAGGTTTCTCTGTTCAAAATTATAATAGGAAAATAACTGTTTGTTTTCTTAAATGAACTGGTCCTGTCTAATTTTTGAACAGCAGTTATTTAAAAGATCGAAAGGTTAAAGCAGCTCACACAAATAATAAAGACCCTATCTCTATTGGCAATTCTATAGCAGATCATGGAGAGAGAAATGTTGAGCCGATCCGAGGAGCTTTAAGATCAGAGGCATTCTTCAGAGCTTTCAGGATACTTCTAAGGTAAGAGGGTCTTCACTTTCTCAGGACATCTTTCTTCCTTGAGGTCTGGGGCATATGACACCATTCCAAAATGATTCTTTGGAGTTTCGGCTGGGGTATCTCCTTTTTTCTCATTGGCTAAGCAGAAATCTTTCCTCCTCTGCTGTCTTGATGGGTGAGTGTGTTCCGTTTCTCATTACAATAAGCTTGAAATGAAATCCTCATTTATACGGTATTTTGTTCTGCCTGAGAATTGTGGTTATATTTTGAGGCTTCTTATTTTCAACAGTGTCAGGGGTGATAGGTCAAGGATGATCATAGTTAGGTTGTAGTTGTCTGGGAGGTCTGGGCCCTGCTGGATCACGTTTAATATATTTTCTTCATTGTGGAAAATGTGTATTCACACTAGTATATCTCAGGGGACCGACTGAGTAGGAGCTCTGGGCATGATATGTTCAGCTCAGTCCATTACCAACTCTTTAAGTTCTGCTAAGGGTAGGAGAATGTAAAATAAATCCATAAGGAATGATTTATAGCATTGTGATCTTCATCTTCATGTATCCCCCTGATCCAGATATTTTTTCTCCTGAATCTATTCTATAGATACTCCTGTTTCTCCATTATATCATTAATGGTTTCTTCTACTGCTGCGGCTCATTTTATTCTAACACATCGCCGTTTTTTCCCTGGCTTTTTCCTGGAATGCGACGCACTTCACCGGGAGCATGCCGCATTCATTTTGCGTTCTCAGCCACGGGTCATGCGCGGGTCATGCGCGGTTGATGCACGGTTGATGCGTTTATTGATAATGGTTCGGATTTAATAGGTTGCAATTCTTCGCGTGTCCGCCAGATGGCAGATATTCATGAATTTTAATGCGCATGCGCTTCAGTAATGTGTCGACTTGCAGGTGTATCGTGTAAAAAAGATACCACAGTGTGCTATTGTAAATTGGCCTTGAGACTGAAGGAAGAGGTTGCAAAAATGTATCAATTTAGGCTTTTCATATTAAAGAAAGACAAAGACCAGTTTCTGTTACAGTATTCTCCAGAGAGCCGTCGCCATGAGTGTTCAAGTGCAGCCTGTTTTCCAAATACCTGACAGAAGTTACGCGTATTTGATATGGGCCGCGATTAATGCAACAGATGATAAGATGGCAACAGTTATTCAAATTTATCAGTATTTTATCGAAAACTATGACTTTTACAAATTTTCGCCAGCTCCTCATACGTGGAAGCGTGCAATAAGGAAAAGGTTATGTAGTGATCCCTGTTTTTATCGTATTGAGCCACAATTTGTTGGAGGGTATTGGTGTGTATCACCGGCTTTTTCCTGTATCTATGATCGTGCAGATGGCAAAAGGCGAAAGGTCGTGTTAAAACCAACTAAGAAACGACAGTCGCTGCCAAGCAATGCAACAGCACCAGCACCGGCTTCCAATAACGGTCCCACCATCAGTGACAACCCTTGCTGTCTATCCAGAAAGCCTGAGCCGGATTTCGCGTGCAGTTTCGATCAAGCTTGCATGTACCTAAGCAATTTCCAGCCTCATCAGCTGATTACAGGTGGACTAGTCCCGCTGCAAACTATCGACGTGGATGATCAAGAACACTGGAGTGGCAGTGGCCCAGCGTCGGCGCCAGCTGAATGGGAAATTCTATGGTGAGTATTGTTGCCGTATTATTTTATGTGTTTTTTTTATTTTGACAATACAGTATCACTATCGGTGTGATTCAAAAGTCAAGCGATTCTCCTGTAAGCAATATTATTGGCTGAGCGGCTTCTCCAGTACTGTGCTGCAGATACTGAACAATTGGTGGAACGCTAGGCGCATGCGCATTGGAACCTTCTTGAAACGCATACAGTATGCGTGTCATTACATCGACGGTAGGCGCATGCGCATGTGAACAGGAGATGCCCCCCGGGAAAATTATTGGTGGGACTGGCTGGGAACTTCTTTAGACTATTACAGTAAAACTTTTCTTTTTGTTTTTCCTCAGAAAAGAAAACGGCTAATGGAGGGATTTCGATGGATAATATCGCTTTGTGTAACAATGTCTGCACATTACTGAATCGGATTTAAAAACCCACGTACCGGAGTCTACAGTTTTGTGGCCGTTGTTATTGATTAGGATAGAATACTGTACCTGAAACAGTATGCTGATGTTTTCCGGCCGTACAGTATACAATACTTTTTTATATACAATATACTGTGTAATAAACCCGAAAAAATAAAAACTATGCATTTATTCTACATGTATTACAGTACTGTACATACAGTATGTGTCTTCTATACAGTGCCAGTTCATACTGTACAGTACAGCATGTGTCTTCTATTTTTTTTAATACTCTTATACTGAGCATGCCTACAGTATACAGTACAGTATGCCTGGACAGTAGTGTACATTCTAGAAACACTATATTTTGTTACAGTAGCAAAGGAGCCAATAGAACAATGTAAAACAAATCAACATGTTCTTTTATTGTTGTAGTAAGTACAAAAACATTTATTTACAAATACTGTACAATGTAGAAACATTTTAAGTGCACAGCAATTCAAAACATCAACAGGTGTATGGTTTACTGCTAGTGAAAACATTTATGTACAGAAAGTAAAAACATTTACAGTCAGTCAGTATGGTTTACAGTCACATGTTATAAAAACAAATTCTTTATTCACAAAATATACAAAACGCAACATCTCCTTTATTAAAGAACGGCAAGTCAAAACATACAGTGGGATGGTGTGCAAAACAGTCAGTCAAGCCTGCACCAGTACAGTCCTCGAGGGCAGCAAACAGGCCCGGTTTTCAGGGTAACCTTTGAAAACCGTGCCTGTTTGCGGCCCTCAGGGACTGGAATTGTGCATGTCCTGTGTGTGTGTACAGCAAGTTAAAACATTTCTGTATAAATACAAGTTAAAAAACACACAACAACATCTCCTTTATTTAAGTACAGCAGGTCAAAACATGTACAGTACAGTTCAGCACAACAGTATGGTCTTACAGTACCCGTGATTAAACCAGAAAGTCCACCAGATTGTCCGTCCATGGCCGATTCCTTGCATGGCGAAAAACGCCATTAATGCAGTCTCGAATGCCTTTCATTACATTACAATTGTATAAAAGCGCCGCAATTCCTCCAGAATGGTCTTTCTTAAATTGGCAGGATGCGCCTTTTTTACGCGATTTCCTTCGTAGTTCACTCTGAAGGCCCAGTCGCAGTACAATGAGTAGGGAACATGGTGCTTAAAAAGTAACAAGGCATACTTGTGGGGTGCACCAGCACTCATCACCCTATACTTCTCCCTGAGCGCCGGTGGCAGATCGCACAGGGTTATGTCGGGCACCGTATCAATGCGAGTGAATGTAGGTCTTCTGGGAGCGGGTGTGCTTGAGACAACGGGCGATGGTAGGTTGTCTGGGAGGAAGCTTTCCTCCGGTCTTGGTCACCGTGTTGTCTCCTCGCGTGGTCTTGACGGGGTTGTCATGTCCTCTTCAATGGCATACATGTACACTACATCTTCTGGTGGAGGGGGTGCGCTTGGTGATGGAAGGGGGTCGATGCTCCCATTCATCACATCCATGTCACCCTCCTGCTCCGGCGTCGGGGAAACAGGGCCATGAACACCGAGCAAATGATGTGCTATGTCAGCCTCTATCTTCTCCATCTGTCGATCCATCCATTGATCCATATGTTGCATCCGTTGATCCATATCTAGCATCCGTTGATCCATATGTAGCATCCGTTGCTCCACATTTAGCATGGTCTCCAGAAGCAGATCTATCTTTGCCAGAACAATAGAGTTTCCGGGGATATCCACACTTATCCCATTCAGCATCCGGTCTAACGAGCTGCTTCTTGTGCATGGCGTGTGGACATGGATGGATGGGTGCAAAGGAGGATGAGATGGGGGTTCCATTGAGAGAAGCGGCAGCGTCGTCGAAGAAGGGTGGAGGAGGTGACCTGTGGATATCCTGTAGAGGAGAAGTGGCAGCGTCGTCGAAGAGGGATGGAGAAAGTGACCTTTGGATTTCCGGACGAGAAGCAGAGTCATCTAAGAGCAAAGGAGAAAGGGACCCGTGGATTTCAGAGGCACCAGCGGCAGCGGTGTCGGATAGAACTGGAGAAGGTGGCCTGTGGGTTTCCGGGAGGGCGGCGGCAGTGTCGAGGACGAGGGGTGGAGAAGACGGGCTGAAGATTTCCGGGACAGGGGCGGCAGAGTCGTCGAAGCGTATGGGAGGAAGTGGTCTACGGGTTCGATGAGTTGGCTGCCAATCGTTTTGCGTCGAGAGTACATCACCGTATTTCTTCTTGACATAATAAGGCTGACGTCTATGAAAACCCTTAGCCTTTGGGGTCAGCCGAAGGTTTTCTTTATTGGCCTTAGCCTGTCACTTTTGCCGTGGCGTGGAAACGGCAACCGCCTTTCGCTTTTTCAGCATGACAGGCACGGCAGAGGCGAGTGGGTTCCTTCGTCCGTAGAATCGGGGTTGATCCATGGAAGCAGATGGCATAATGCAGTATCTGGACAAGGGCAAGTTCAGATAAAGATCATCGAGTGCTGGCCTATGCAAAGTGTGAAACCTTTTATGCATGGTAGCGAGGTACAGGTGTTGAAAGTGGGCGTACTCTATTGTGGGTCATTACCGTATAAATACACCATCCATTTTGTGGATTCACTGCACATTGAATACACATCGACTAAACATTGAATATACATTCTTGTGTTTGTATTTCTTTCTACTCGCAGCAATGCCTGTTAAAAAGATTTCCAAGGATCTCAGCATGCGAATTAAGGAGATGTACACGAGCGGACACCGAATTGCTGCTATCCAACGCTGGTTAGCTACTTCTGGCATCGTTGTGCCAGCAACCACCGTGAGCTATCATGCACATGGAAAAAACAGAGAACTCAAAAGGGCACAATGGGTAACTAATGCGTAAGTATATTTATACAACTTAAAAAAAAATTATATCAAAAATTGTACTGTAGATCTACAGTACTGTATCTAATATCTTTGTTATTTCTGTAGATTTATATTACAACAGTATATATATATTTGTATATTTATATTTATATTACAACAGTATATATTGTATATTTTATATATTTATATTACAACAGTATATATATTTTGTATATTTATATTGCAACAGTATATATATATTTTGTATATTTATATTTATATTACAACAGTATATATATTTTGTATATTTATATTACAACAGTATATATATATTTTGTATATTTATATTTATATTACAACAGTATATATATTTTGTATATTTATATTACAACAGTATATATATTTTGTGTATTTATATTTATATTACAACAGTATATATATTTTGTATATTTATATTACAACAGTATATATATTTTGTATATTTATATTTATATTACAACAGTAAATATATTTTGTATATTTATATTTATATTACAACAGTATATATATTTTGTATATTTATATTTATATTACAAAAATATATATATTTTGTATATTTATATTTATATTACAACAGTATATATATTTTATATATTTAGATTTCAACTGTATATATTATTTATATTTATAATACAACAGTATATATATTTTGTATATTTATATTTATATTACAACAGTATATATATTTTTTATATTGCTGCATATTAATAGAACAATATATTGTATCCTGTTGATCTACTGTCTCTAATATTTTTACTTACCGGATTGTTTTTCTTTACATTGTAGGGAGACAACTCTTCTGGTGGACAAAATAAGTGAGGAGAATGATGCGAAGAGTGCATTAAGGGTCAAATACACTCTGCAGGAAAATCACAATCTCACTGTATCCGAGACCAGCATAAAGAAGATGAGACGAAGCATTGGATGGAAATATGGACGTGTGAGGTTAGTACTGGACAGTACTAGAGGTAAAAGTGTTGTTTAGGAAACTGTACTGTACCGCTAAAATTATTTATTCCTTGTCATTACAGAGCGTACCCCATGATACGGGACGTAAACAAAATAAAAAGAGTGGTCCAGGCCCAGGTATGGATCGACAGTGGAGAAACTTTCCAGGATTGCATCTTCACTGACGAGTCTACTGTGTCGCTGGAGAGATTTGCAACCTTTGCATTCCACAAAAAAGGCTGCATATCTTTGAAGCCATGGCCAAAACACCCCGTGAAGCTGCATGTGTGGGGTGCCATCTCTATGCGTGGACCAGGATGCATTGTCATCTTTGAAGGTAAAATATATCAAATATAATGTAGCCTTATGCACTGTACTTTACAAGTGTAGCCTTACTGTATGCACTGTACTGTACTATTGTGCAGTTTTTTGAGCACTTTTCTTTTCTTGCTATAGGAATCATGAATAAAGCTTTCTTCCAAGACAACATTGTCCCTGAGATACTGTAGTGCAATACATCACACGCGAGTTCCCGGATGGTCACCGTTTCTACCAGGACAACGATCCGAAGCACACCACGTCAACAGCGCTATCCTTGAGCACGGTATCAACTGGGTGAAGACGCCAGCGGAGTAAGTGCGGTAACCGTGTCTCATTTTTTCCCCACTGTTTTTACTGTGTACTGTATATCTTAAACTAATTGTCCTTTTTTTCCAATGACAGATCGCCAGACTTCAATCCGATCGAAATGATCTGGCATCAGCTGAAGGACCATATCCGGAAAGTGGTGAAACCATCCAAAAAGGACGAGTTGTTGAAAGGCATAATGGGCATTATTCAGAAAGGCTTGATAAGGCCCTTATCGAGCACTTATCGCCCAAAATGGGTACTCGTATTCAGATAGCCTCGATAAGTGCTCGATAACGGCCTGTATCGACGAAAAAATTTTCACCATCCGAAATTCGCCAACTGAGCGGCGATCAGCCGCTTATCGACCATTTTCGGAGGGTTGATAAACTCGCGCGATTCAGAGTCGGCTGTCGCGGCCTATCGTAGCCCATCGCAGCCCTAAAAGGCGTTCTTCTCCCCAAATCCAATTCACCACAACATTTTTGGTCAATTGGTGGGGAGATGCGTCGATGAGCAGCGATGTGTCGGGACTTAGAAAAAATCAGTTCCCTTTCCTGCCTCAGATTGATGCCGGAGGTCTCTGGAGCTGATAGCGATTATTAGCAGCTCCGGACCCCCCCGGAATGCATCCGAGGCAGGAAACATGCATGTACAGCAACTTCATTACCTTAGCGGCTAACCGCTAAGGCAATGAAGGGGTTAAACACCCGTGCCAGGCTTACTGTAAGAAACATACAATACAATACAATACTGTAGCTAGCGGGGGTGGGTGAAGAGGGAATTTGGCCCTTAGTGGCTGTTTAGGCATTGCGGGGGGGTTGCAGGGGGAGTTAACCCCTTCATCACCTTAGCGGTTAATACCGCTAAGGTAATACAGGGGTTAATCCAACTGCTACCCACCCGCAAGGTCTAAACACCCATCCTTAGGGCTAATACCCCCTTCACCCATCCGTGAGGCCTATGCACACACCCCTGACTGACTATACCCACCCTATACCCATTGAGTAGTATAGTGGTACATCATACCCATATAATAATAATATGGGCATGATAAGCCTCTATAGCACTCAATGGGCACCCTAATGACAATAAATTAATACACAAGACACACAGTAATAAAACGTAAATAAACTCCAAAAAAACACACTTCACTAAATAAAAACAGTAGCCAGTTAATCCAATCAATAGAAGCAAATACAACATCAACAATGAATTAATTCAACCATTACCCAATCACACCAATTAATTCCTAAACCAACTCAAAATGAATAGTAACACTAACCAATCCAAACAATGAATTACTCCAACATTAATGAATGTAACCATTAAACCTCAAAGAAATAAAACAATCTCTGAAGTAACCATAAAACACATTAGCTAACATAATATAACATTAAGTACAAGCAAACACCAATCGAAAACCTTTTATTACATTAAGCATAAACAAACACTCGCATCCACATAATAAACTGCAATAACAAGCGAGAAATGCCCACCAAATATTGTCATAATAATGTATTAATCTGTACCCTAAAGAGGTACCGATTAATATATTATTAGTCAATGTGCCTCCCCCAAAAAATCAAAAAACACATCCAAAGATTAAACCTGTAAAAAGAGACATTTACAAACATTCAATATATTACTTACCATTAGAAGCGGTGGCCCTGCGACTCCCGGGGAAACAGGAAGCTCACGTACTTGAAGGCCTCCAACAGCATCCGATGCCATCCGCCATGAAGATCCGGCTCAGGTGCTCCAATCTTCTTTTTTCTTTCTTTAATCACCTTCTTCTATCATCATCTGTAACCATTTTCTTGTTCTTCTTTATCTTCTTTCTTCATCTGTCAATCCAAAATACCCCATGTTAAATCCCAGCCGATGCTGTCTCGTCGGCTTCTTGGGCTCAAATGAGGCGTCACGGCCTTAAATATGGCTTGTGATGTCACATTTACCCTCAAAATGGTTAACAGTCACCTGATTAGCTGTTAAAACCATGTTCCGACTTAAAATTTTTTTTTGCCGTGACGTCACTTAAAGGGAATGATGCCAGTCAATCAGAATGGCTGTGCTTCATTTGCCTTTAAGATGATGTCACGAAGCCGGCGTCACATGGTATTTCAGCCAATCAGATCGTGGGAACCAATTCCACACTCTGATTGGCTGAACTACCTTGTGACACAGCGGCCATCTTGGATTTAGTCACGTCATGTTAAAGGGAATGATGCCAACCAATCCGCTGGGATTGGAGCCCTTTCTCCAGTTTATTTTTGTCTCCTCCCGAAGATGCTTGAGATCAGCACTCCTCAGTCGCTCAAGGAGGACTTTTTCCACGTAAAGTCTTTTTATCGCGTGCGCGGTCTTGAGATTTCTGTTGCGTCGGGCACTCCTCTTTTTGTAGACAAAGTGTATGGCAGCAACAGTTGTAGGGCAGTTAGGACTAGCCCTTAGAGTTTTCTGCTCTTGAAGTGGTCTTTCTGCAGCTTCTCCACACCACAGAGTCGCCAGTTCAGCTTCTTCAGCTAAGGATTCTTCTGGCTTTGATTCTGCACTCCTATCTCTGTTTGTTGCCTGTTGGGCAGCTGTAGGTTTGTCTAGTGCTTTCTTTAGTGGCTCAAACTTCGTAATTTTGTTTTGAAGTTGCGTTGAGTCCCCAACTCTCACTGTACCCTTGTCCTTCCGGGCATTAGTTACTGTGAGATACTGGTGCTTGGGCAGAGCCAATACCTTTTTCCATATTGGAGGAATCTGTATCAGAGTCTCCTTCATATTCTGGAGCTCTGTAATTTTTGTCGTCAAGGTTGCCGCTGCGTCTGTTTTCTCCTTGGTGTACTGACTCAAGGGAATGGAACAGTCTCTCTGTCTCTCCAGCTCTTGCTCCAGTTTCTGAGCCTTCTCATGCTCCCTCTCATACAGAGTCACCTGGTATCGAAGCTCCGCTTCCAACGATGCTCTGAAGACATGCAGCGTGGCCTTTAGCTCCTCATACTGCTCTGTGGGGATGTACTGGGTATTCAGACGTTCCTGCAGCGCTTGTACCTCTTTAGCAGCCTGCAGTTTTTCTTCCTGTAGCGTTTGCTGCTTCTCCTCAGCATACTGGAGGTGTGTACGCAGACCTTGCAGTTGGTTCTGCAGTCAGTGCTCTGCGTCAAACTTTTCCTTGACTTCTTCTGTTAACTGAAAAATTTCTTCTTTCAGTTTTAAGTTTTCTCTTTTTAATCTTGAACTTTCTCCTTTTTCAGTCTCTGTATTCTTCAGGGCTTCTTTGCAGTCCTCCTTCCATTTACGCACATCTGCTTTGAGAATGACAATCTCCTGGCGTGAGACTTCCTTCTCTAGGTTGAGGGTCTGAAGCTCCTTCTGAGAGACTTTGAGAACTGTACCAAGATTACCAATAGTTTCTTTAGCAATGTCCAGCTCCTCAGTGAGACTGTGTAGTTCCTTTCTGGAAACTTCCAGGTCTGTGCGGCAGCTGTTGGTCTCATGATGTGAGGCATCAAGCTCTATACGAAGAGTGTGAACATCTTGCTGGAAGACTGTCATCTGCTTCAGTGCCTCCTTATACTTCCGCTTTAGCGTAGCCACCCTTTTATCAGATTGGCTCTGCTTTTCATTCATGGCGGGGATAGTCGCCTTTGCCGTATCTAGCTCAGTCTTGAGATCCTCCAATTTGGTCTTGGCCGCAGAGTAAATTGCGAGCACAGTCTTCTGTAGCTCAGCATTATTTTTTCTCTCTCTTCCTAATTCTTCACAGAACAGATCACAGTCATGCCTGGCAATTTTCAGGGCGTCTTCAGGGCTGGTCAAGGGATTGTCACTCACTGGTTCCGGCTCCGCTTCCCTGGGATGACTAGTTGAGGGTTCCTCACTGTTGGCACCGGACAGACACTACTTTGGGGTACACGACTTCTGCCTTGGGCCCTCTGGATATTCGATTAACCGTGGGCCGAATTCTCCATTTTCTCTAGGCTGCAGGGCAACTCGGTCCCCCTTTTCCTCCACAGGATCTGCGGACGTGTCTGTTCCTTCCACGGAAAGTGAAGAACTGCTTTTCTTTTTCCGCCTTTTTGATTTGGATGACACCGTCCCTTCAGGGACATTGGGGTCTCCATCTTCATTTGAAATTTTAGCAGCTTCATTATATACGCCAGGCTTTTCTTGCAGTTGCTTTAGCTGACAGAAATTTTGGGTGATCTGCTGTTCCCGCTCTGTCTCCTGTTGATCATATTCGTCATCAAAGGGAGCGGTCTTTTCTGTTCGTGCCGAGTTCAGGCACCCCCACCATTCTTGGGGTGTTTTGTGGGTGTGACTCGGTTCGGGTTCCCCGTAAGAGATGTCTTCCTCTTTATTGGACTGGAATTGCCACTCTTCCGTGGAGTAGGGTTCATTACAGGAACGCTGCATCTTGTCCTCCATTTTTAGGCTATCAGGTGTAATTTTCTTCCTGACCTCAGGAGGCGCTATTGCAGCTGTTGCCACTGTATTTGCTAGAACCCCCAATTGTGGTAGTCCTACAGATGGGCATATTTTGCTTGTAGAGGTCGTAGCTCTCACAGGCATCTCTGTAGACTTTTCTTTCTTGGATAAAAATTTTTTTTTCAATATCAGCAGTACTGTGCATGCATTTTTTTTTATCAGGTATACAAGATGTGCAGTTGCTAGGTAAAAAAGTCTATTTGCTTTACACCATTTTCTTGCAGGGTGCAATCTCCCTGCTTCAGCAACAGAATTTGGTTTTCTGCCTGAGTTCAGTAATTTTCAGTCTCATCTTTGGGTATTATGGCATTCACACTTCACACTTTGGGTGTCTGTTTTTGCTCCCAAGATATATATATAGGCAGACTTTTTTTTACTTGCAGAAAAAAACATTCTTTGCAGTAGACTATTTCTTTCATTCCCGGCAGGGTGACTCAACATTCAGCAATTGGTTTTGAAAAAAACTTTTACACAGTTCAGAAATCACTTTTTCCCCCTATAGGGCAATTTTACACTCAGCATTGGTTTGCTAAAAATTCCCCTGCTTCAGCACAGTCTTTTATCAATTTTCACACTTTTCTGCATATACTCCATTCACAGCTGGTAGTCCTATGCGGTGTGGCAACCTTTATCTGCAAAATCAGTGCCACTCGTGGGTCACCATCTGTATTCACTGCTTCAGCGAAACTTTTGAAAACATCAAACACCTATCCCTTTCCAAGGGCTGACTCACTTCTTGAACCCTGACTATGGCTGAAAGGCAAAGACCCCTATTTCAATGACCATATTACACTTTGTGATAGGCAAAATAAGGTTTAGCTACTTCAGCAGTCTCTTCTGGGTTTTTGTAAGTTTCAGTGGTGTGTATCCCTTTAATTCCGATCTCTGCTGCATGAGGTTTTTTTTTTTTTTTTTTCAGACTGTTTGTACTGCACCGACACACTTTATTAGAGCAAATACCCGGTATGTACCTGGCAGATACCTGGAATGCGCCGCTCCTCACCTCTGACAAGCCCCGTTGCATTTGCCTTCCCAGCCTGGGTTCATGCCTGGCTGATGGGCGGCTGATCTGTTAAATGATAATGATTAGGATTTAATAGGCTGCAATGCTTCGCGTGTCTGCCAGATGGCATAAATTCATGAATTGTAATGCAGTATATATATATACTGTGCAGTATTGCAGCCAGCGGGAATAAAATGCTTCAATCCCTGCCTGGAAAATAACTCAATGCACTCGGGCAGAAAACAGTCACAAACCTCAATACACCCGGGTATACCCGAATTCGTGGGACTAGCCAAGCTCGAATAAAGTGTGTCGCCAGTGTAGGCAAAAAGCATTAAAAAATATTTCACACAAAAATCTCTGGTCCTTTTTAACTACAAAGACACCTCTTGACCCACCTCGGACACCAAATGTAGACGGACGTTCACAGAGGTACACAATTTGGAGACGTTTATAATGTGAAATTATAATAGGCTTTATTGTGCCTTTTCCTTTTCATCAGGAAATTATCCAAACACAGGGGGGGGGAACAAAGCTTCCATTCACTTGGGAGTATTTCTAGTGAAATCCTTGCAATTAGTTCACATCTCCATTAGTTAAGCTTCTCCCAGCCCAAACACATAACATGCAAATAAGCAGATATAAGCAGTCTCTTAATAAGGAAAGTCTTATCTGTTTCTTGGAGGGAAAATCTTCTCACTTCCTGGTTCAGCTTCAGGTGTAGTAGTTTTCCTTGTCTTGAAATCAGCTCTGTTGTGCAGAGCTCAAGACTGGTCACCTCCTGAGATCTGGGTTTCTTTTGGTCAGTCTCTCCTGGGACTCAAGAACCTCTGCTCTGTCTCTCCAAAGGTCAGCTCTCAGTCAGAGCTAAAGAGAGTCACTTCCTGTCTCAAAGGCAGGCTTTTTGTAAACAATCTAATCAGGCAGGTGGTGTTTAGTAATTAACTACCACACTGCTAGATTAAAGGAACATTACTGAACAGGGATAAGTCCCCTGTTACAGGGGGTATTTCTCGCTTGTTATTGCTTTTTTTCATTCCATTCCATTCATTTGTTCATGCTTAATGTAATAAAAAGTTTGCGATTGGTGTTCGCTTGTACTTAATGGTTACTTCAGAGATTGTTTTAATTTATTTCTTTGATTTTTAATGGTTACATTCATTAATGTTGGAGTAATTCATTGTTTGGATTGGTTAGTGTTACTATTAATTTTGAGTTGGTTTAGGAATTAATTGGTTTGATTGGGTAATGGTTGAATTAATTCATTGTTGATGTTGTAATTGCTTCTATTGATTGGATTAGCTGGCTACTGTTTTTATTTAGTGAAGTGTGGTTTTTTGGAGTTTAGTTACGTTTTATTACTGTGTGTCTTGTGTATTAATTTATTGTCATTAGGGTGCCCATTGAGTGCTATAGAGGCTTATCATGCCCATATTATTATTATATGGGTATGATGTACCACTATACTACTCAATGGGTATAGGGTGGGTATAGTCAGTCAGGGGTGGGTGCTTAGGCCTCCCGGGTTGGTATTGGGTCAGGATGGGTTAACCCTTTAATGACTATAGCAGTTAGTAACCGCTAAGGTGATTAAGGGGTTAGGGGCCATTAGAATGTCTTTATTATGTATATATGCTTTTTTGCTACGGAGGACAGAGGGACCTGCTGTTGTGGTAAGAATAACTGTATTTATTTACTTTATTTTTTGTATTCTAATGCAGTGATTAATAATAGGCAAATAATCTATTATCCATATCTGGATAATAGTTATTTTGCCCATTACTGTACAGTATGGGTTTGGGCGGAGGGGGGGGGGGGTTGATGTTTATTAAAATATTTATTGATATACATTTCTTTAATAGTGTAGATGTGCAGGGGGTCTCTGGAGCTGAACCACGTTGGTTTTATGTCCGGGGACCCCCTGCTTCCCGAGATATAGGCACCTTTATGGGGTGCCGGTATCTCTATGCAAGGAAATGTCCCGGTCACGTGACGCGGGACATTGCATTGAAATGCCAGCACCCCATAAAGAGGCCTGTATCTCGGGAAGCAGGGGGTCCCCGGACATAAAACCAACGTGGTTCGATGCGCATGCGCGGCGGGCTGGAGATGGCAGTGTGAACGCGCGGCTCCATTACCCGTCGGCAGAATTATAAAATTATATCAGTGAAATACCAAACAGAGCAGGGGCAAAACACCACACACAGAACCCCGTTATCCCAAGGCACATCTTGATCCCATCGGCGGAGCAATGGCAACACGGAGGCAGAAACCAAAGGCAAAGGCAGATGTCAGGTCTTACTTTGCCAACGCAGGTAAAGCGGGAACCACAGACCACTCTGCAATCTCGGACTCGGATTCGGCCCAGGAGGCAGAGGGAGCCCAAGCAGGTCACACTAAAATCATTAAAAAGGAGATAGCAAGGCTCCTCACAGACCTGAAAACGTTTTTTAAAGGAGAAGTGGAAAGCCTCAGAAAAGACATAATCCAGATAGGCACCCGCACCAGTGAACTGGAGGACCGCATGGAGGACAGCCATAGGAGACATCAGGAAACGGGCACAAAACTGGGGGCTCTAGAGGCCAGGATTGCGGAATTGGAAGCCAGGCAGGAGGACAATGAAAATCGAGACCGGCGCAATAACCTGCGAGTGAGGGGGATACCAGAAGAAGTCATAGACCCAGAAGCCCTGCTTGCCCGGTGGATGGCATCCCTGCTACCGGGTAAGGCGGAGGCTGAACTAACCATGGACCGCTGCCACAGAGCTCTGCGTTCAAGGCCCCTGCCGTCGAACCCCCCGAGGGATGTCATCCTCCGGCTACACCACTTCAAAACGAAGGAGGAGGTGTGCAGAATAACAAGGGCCACCCCACACATAACATTTGAAGGGATTACCTTGTCCGTCTTCCAGGACATCTCCCCCCTAACCCTTGCCCGCCGAAGAGCTGTGCTCCCTGTAACGAAGGAGCTCAGGGATAGAGACATTAGGTACCGGTGGGCCTTTCCCTTTGCCCTGGTGGTGATCAGGAATGGCCGCTCTCATGTGCTGAGGCAACCCTCTGAGAGCGTGGCCTTCCTCAAAAAACTGGGAATCAAGGGGGCTCCCAATACCCCGCGAGGGGCGAGTAATGCCCAAACAGAGAGGCAGGAGACGGCCCCAGCGTCCACGGAGCCCTGGGTGGAGGTGCCCTCCTCGGCGCGAGAGAAGAGAACAGAGAGGGTGACGAGCGAAGAGAGAAACAGCTAAGGCCCGGAGCGGAATACCAACAAATAAAAAAAAAAAAAAGCAAAATAACAAAAAAAACACACCACTCTACTCAGGGGGGTTCCAGTCACGGTTGACACCCACCCTCGGAGTGATTAGAAGACGCCCTCCCAAAGAACCAGCTGTCAGAGATGGCAAAATCCTGGGCAATAAAGAACTATCCAACAAAATGGCCGGTTGATCATACCTGTATCAGAATAGGTAGAGGAGGCGCGGAGCTTCAATGGCGGCGAGGAATTGGCGCGAAGGTTCTGCTCCGCTGAGACGGCCCGCCCTCCTCTCCGCCCTCTCTCGTCCAGAGACAGCCCACGAATGCGAACCTCCCGCCTGGCCAGATGACGTCATCAGCAGAGTCGCGCGAGACGCGACTACTCCGCAAGACCAACGCGAGACCTAAAGAGCCGGTGGAGCCCGCGAGACCTCAGAGGAGGGAGTACCGGTGCCTGCAGCCTCCGGAGTGGAACTTCCTGCTGGACGCACTCGAGCTCTAGCCCGGAGGAGATAAAGGAGGGACAATACTAGAGAGAGCAAGCATTTAGGCGCCCACATACGGGGGGAGGGCGCGAACACTAGGGGGAGCTGGGGGAGGTCCTGGGAGTTGTATTACCAGACGGACAGAGGAAGCTGGACATGGCCAAAAGAACCTGCACAGGGAGTTTAGAAGGGGCGGACAAGGTTACTAGGGAGTGGGTAATTGTTACAGGGGTTAGGGGGGTGGGTTACTATTTAGGGGAGGGGGGAAGTGGTAGTTATAGAAATAGTTATAGTTGTGGATAAGTTAAAAAGTTTGGTTGCTGACAGAAACAGATGCCGGCGGGGGGAAGAGGCGCGTTGCAGATCCTACCCGCAGGCATGCGCTTCACAGACGAGGTCGCGGCCCTAGGCCGTACCCACGTCAAAGTCCCGGGAACCCGTGGTCGACAAGAGAGGCCATGGGGTTGGACCAGGAGGGAGGGGGGTCCGGAGGAAGAATATCCTTCCTGGGCATCGAACCCGAGGTCCAGCCGGACCAGTACGGTTCTGTATGTTGATATATGTTCTTTATGTTTTTCCCCAGTGTTTTCTTCCCTCCCCACCTCTGGTCCTCACGGCGAAGAAAAGGAGTCACCCCTTCACATCGGACGACGAGGCACTTCCTGCTATGCAGCATCAGCCCTAGGTAGGCACGAGTCCGGCCATTTGCACAGCCACCCACCTCTCACAAATACATGGCGGTAACATTCTTATCGCAGAATGTTAAGGGGTTCAATAGCCCGACTAAAAGAAAGGTCGCCTTCTCCGAATTTAGGCGGCGAAAAGCCGACGTTTTATTCTTACAAGAGACACATTTTAGCGCCCAAAACACCCCGAAATTCTTAGATAAGCAGTATGGTCAGGTATTTTTGTCATCGGCCAAAGAAAAGAAAAAAGGGGTAGCAATAATATTCCACAACAGGGCCCCCTTTCAAGTGGAGAAAGTCAAACGAGATCCTGGCGGGAGGTATATCATCCTAGTGGGCCTTTTAAAACAGAGCAGATTGACACTGGCGAACGTCTATGCCCCAGGCTCAGGGGAACCTCAGTTCTTTGCCGAGTTCTTTCAGACACTCCAGCGAATTGTGGAGGGACAAGTAATACTGGCAGGGGACTTTAACAAAGTCATGGACCCAAGGATAGACCGCTCCCCACTAGCTCAGACCCAGAGGAGAGAGGGTAACGGGCCAATGCTAAAAGGCCTAAGACAGATGGGCTTGATAGATATTTGGAGAGAACATCACCGGGGAGAACGCGGATACACATTTTATTCCCACCCCCATGACAGCTACAGCAGGATTGATCACTTCTTTGTATCTGGTAGAATGGTCCCACAGATATCCGATACTCACATACATGACATAACATGGTCGGATCATGCATCTATAGAGCTGAGATGCGTGCAAATTAATCCGCCTAGTTCGGGAGCAAATTGGAGGCTAAATGAATCGCTGATTAAAATACCAGAAATCGCAAAACAAGTTAAGAGTGAAATCTCCCAGTACTTCCAAACTAATCTGGGGTCTGTGGAATCCCACACAACGCTGTGGGAGGCTCACAAGGCCTCGATGAGAGGGATATTAATTGGCATAGCTGCTAGGAAAAAGAAACAGAAAGAGGCCAAAATGACCCAGCTTTATCAGAGGTTGCACGAGCTCTCTATACTACATAACCGATCAGGTAGAGAGGAAACATTAAAGGAGTTGAAGGATGTTAGGATTGAGCTCAACCTCCTCCTTACGTCCCGGGCTGAGAAAGATCTGAGTTGGACACAGAGGAAGTTCTTTGAGAAAGCTAACAAACCGGACACAATGCTAGCCACCAGACTCCGAAACAGACAGCCAAATTTCAATATTCACTCTATTAGGACAACAGAGGGGAAGTTCTCGTCAAATCCCAAAATTATCGTAGACGAGTTTAAAAAGTTTTACGCACAGCTATATAATGGGGAGAAGGTGGTCCACAATGCCAGGACAAGCAGTAAACTGCGGAAATTCCTGGCAGGCGCAGAGTTACCACAACTGGGCAACTTAGAACGAGAGGCAATCCAGTGCGACTTCACAGGGGAAGAACTGTTGACAGTGGTTAAGGGTTTAAAACCCTCTAAAGCCCCGGGCCCAGACGGGTTCTCAAATTTATACTACAAAAAATTTATTGGAGTTCTCGCTCCACATATGCTCCGGTTATTTAACGGAGTGCTGGCTGGAGAGCCCTTCTCGGAACAGATGCTCCAGGCGTCGATCTACTTGATTCATAAAAGGGACAAAGACCCCACAAATTGTCAAAGCTATCGGCCTATATCATTAATAAATACAGATGTTAAAATCTATTCTAAATTGCTGGCCAATCGTTTGAGTGTCATCCTGCCGGGGCTTATCTATCCCGACCAAGTTGGCTTCATTACCAACAGACAGGCGGCCGACAATACTAGACGGATTGTAGATATAATTGACTTCGTGGAAGCCAACGGGGTCGGGGGTGTTGTTTTAAGCTTAGATGCAGAGAAGGCCTTTGACAGGATAGACTGGCCATACCTGGAGTCCACGCTTGGAGAGTTTGGGTTTGGGGGCAAGTTCCAGAGGGCAATAAAAGCGTTATACAGTGCGCCTGCAGCTCGGGTTGTTCACCAGGGGTTTCCCTCAGAGCTGTTCCCAATTAAAAGTGGTACGAGACAGGGTTGCCCGCTATCACCCTTGTTGTTCGCCCTATGCATTGAACCACTAGCAGCCCAAATTCGTAACAACAAAGATATCACTGGAGTACAAATACACTCGCAAGAACACAAAGTGGCTTTGTACGCAGACGATATTATTCTAACCCTGACGAAGCCGCTAATCTCGTTACCTAACCTGTTCGGGCTTCTAGAACAATTTAACCAGATCTCGGGGTTCAAGATTAATCAGACAAAATCAGAGGCCCTAAGTCTTAATATTCCCCGAGAAATGGAGAAGCTGATTGAACTCAACTTTGAGTTCAAGTGGAGACCCTCCTCCATAAGATACCTAGGGGTGTATATCACAAAAAAGATAGGCTCCTTGTATCAAGCAAATTACCCCAGTCTATTGAAAACTCTAAAAAAAGAATTACAAGACTGGGCAGCATATGGTATCTCATGGTTAGGACGGATCTATAGCGTCAAGATGAACATCCTCCCCCGGATTTTATACCTGTTTCAGACTCTCCCGATACCCGTGGTTCGGGCAGATATTATGGGACTCCAAAAAGAGATCTCGAGATTTATTTGGAAGGGGAAAAAACCACGGATAAATGCCAAAATGATGCAGCAGTCAAAGGAGGGGGGGGGTCTAGCTGTCCCGAGTATTATGTCCTATTACAAAGCGGCACAATTGTGCCAAATTACGCAGTGGCATGGGGACCCGGAGCTAAGGCGGTGGGTGGCACTAGAAAAGGAGATGTGTGCCCCTCTGGAGCTCGGTGACCTAATCTGGTACCCGCGGAAACGGGTAAAGGACATAGACAGGGCACTATCCTCTGTTCTCAACTCGCTCTCGGTCTGGGAAGCATCTAAAAGTAGTCGCTCGTTGACCTCCAAACATACGCTCATGGCCCCCTTATATGGTAATCCAGATTTTGCTCCCGGTCTAGCGAACAAGAGTTTCCCATTGTGGCGCAAATTGGGGTTGAGGAGGTTGAAGGATCTGGAGGGTAGTAATACAGTTAAATCTTTTGAGCTTTTAAAGTCAGAAACGGACATCCCCAACACAGAATTCATTAGATACCTCCAGGTCCGGGCTTTTTACAACGCACATCCGGTGAGACCACCGCTAACAAAGTTTGAACAGCTCTGCGTGAGAGGAACAAACACGCGGGGACTGATTTCTACCTTGTACAGAGACGTGGTCGGTACTGACAAACCAGTTACAGACAAACCTAGATTTATGGCCCAGTGGGAGTCGGACCTCCAGTGCACACTAGAGGACGAGGACTGGACGGCGATTTTTAGAGCGGCAGCGAGTAGCTCCATCTGCACGACCTTGAAGGAGAACTCATATAAGGTAATGTTGCGCTGGTATCTCACCCCAGTTAGATTAGCTAAATTCGTCCCAGGCTCTTCCCCGCTTTGCCCTAGGCAGTGCGGGGAACGGGGGGACTTGGTGCACATGCTGTGGTCTTGCCCGAGAATAGTACCGATTTGGACACAGATTAGAGATTGGCTACAGAGGCTCTTCCTGGGCCTCCAAATTACGCTTGACCCATGGGTGTTCCTATTAAGCAAACCCACAGATGAGGTTTCGCGCTCAGGGAACAGATTAATAGCACATTTTGCAACGGCTATGAGGTGCGAGACAGCAGCATTATGGAACCAGAACGTAATCCCATCACTAGCAAAGATCAGAAATAGAATTTGGTTCATATGCCGAATGGAAAAATTAACGAGTCTAATCAACGACTCCGGCGACAAATTCCAAAAAGTCTGGCTGCCCTGGTTGGCACAGACGGACATCCAGGGAGTGAACGATGCCACGATATGGCTATAATTTAAAGGAAGTGAGTTCTCCTATGAGGGGTGCCAGGGAGTGGGATGAGAAGGACGGTCCGGACGTAGGGATCCCCCAGGTAGCAATAATTTGGCAGAGGCAGTGCAACCTTAGTCGAGAGGGTGGCGCGGTATCACGGCGATGGCAACTCGCTACTGGCGTCGGTTGGAAGGACATAGGATGAAGATTCTTCGCATATCCCCCTCCCCCTCCCCCTTCCCAATCCCTCCCCTCCCCCACTCTCCGTTGTAGTCATGTCTGAATGTTTGTGATGTCTTGTCGTATCCCCATCACGTCGTCTGTTTAGTGTTGTATGTCCCACAGATGGAGTTTATTTGTGTGCGTACTGCAAAAGTTGACATTATGTTTATTTCTTCAATGTATGTATACAAAAACCAATAAAAAAGAATGTTTAAAAAAAAAAAAAAAAACCAACGTGGTTCAGCTTCGGAGACCCCCTGCACCTCTACACTATTAAAGAAATGTATATTTAAATAAATAATTTTCGGGCGACATTTCCGCTGGGAGAGGCGGCTCTCTCAGAACAGCTCTCTCTGCAGCAGAAATGAATCACCTGTTTAGGCCTTTTCAGGGGCTCTATGCTGTCGCTGGCAGTAACTCGCCCGTTTTGGGCATTTTGCTGTCACTGGTAATCAAGCCTTTATGGATACCGTGATAGCAACGCCCAAAAAACAGTCATTTTAAATTCCCTGGTGATTTTTTTTATCAACCCTCTCTGAATAAGGCCCCTAGTGTCTTGTGGACACCTGAATGAATTAGAGCCCATCGGGCATGTCAGACTGACAGCCTCTTTGTTGACATGAGGAATTCCAAGTTTTGTTGATTGGTGAGAATGATAACTTGGTGAGTTGCTCTTTCTAAGAGGTTTTTCCATTCTGAGAAAGTGGCCTAAATGGCCAGTAGTTCCTTATTCCCAGTGTCATATTTTTTCCTCTGCTGATGACATTTGATATGTATAGAATGCACAGGTGTGAGTGAGCATTTTGGGTACAATCTAATCCAAGCTTCAACTTCTACAATAAATGGAAGCTCAGGTTTTGAATGAACGAGGTCTAGAGCAGAAGTGAAGAGAGACTTCAGTCACTTAAAGCTGTTACAGCTTCTGGTGACCACTGAAATTGAACATCTTTTCAGGTACAGATGTAACCTTTGGGTCAGGCCCTCTCTCTTTCCAGGTCCGTATGGTATCCTCCCCCGTGCCACGGAGTCCAAGCACTTAGACTTAATGGCCCATCGGATTACACAGCAAGGATCCCTGCGTCTGACTGGAATTTGTGCTGTGTGAATCCTACCAGGCTGCACCTGTCTGTAAGAGACACGCACTAAGATTGAGACTGAATCAGTCACTCTCCCTGCGGTTCAGCTCCCGAGATGTGTATTCACACATCAGGGGAGCAGGGGACATGTACCATGGAGAAGGAAGACAAAAAGGCCAGCATAGAGTAGTATTGCAAGGACAGGTGAGTATATGTAGATTTTAATCTCCAAATTCAATACTCACAAAACAGCAGTAATAATGGGCATAACCAAAACTGTGGCAAGTGTAGGTCTCGGTGTAATTCACTCATTCCAGTGACTGAGAAGAAAAAAACAATGATGGTGCAGAAGGTACTTTAAAATATATATATTTATACCCAAAAAACGCCCCTCCAAAATCAAGGCTTACATTTAGTACATACAGGCATTGTACAATATACATCCAGTGCCTCCCGCATGTGAGGTGAGTCATGCTCTCACCCAGCTTCACGGGACTACGGTCACCGGTGATGTCACTTCAGTATCTGGTCGCAGCCGCTCGACACCAGGAATTACGTTCTTTCATGCACTGATCCTCTTCTGAGACTCCGGTGGGGCTTGTAAAACACTCATTTTACTATCAAAACAGATGTCAGGAGTTCATGGCCCCTACCTACTGTACACTTGCTATGTTTATGCACCCCACATCCATCCTACTTCTAATGGAGTGACAGCTGCAATAAATCAACCTACGAGAGAGTAATATGGTTTGCCTACCAAATTTATAACATTGATTATACTGGAGTGAGCATTCTTAAAATGCAAATAAACATTAAAATTAAACACATTACAATTGGACACATTTAATACATAGATAAAAAAATATATAGCCTAACATCAAAAATGAAACATAAAAATAGTATTTCATATATACAATCAATGTTACATACATGTTGTAAAATTGTTATTATAAAAACAATAAAAGATATTAGAAAAATATTGTTAAAAGAGATTAATATTGGCACATCATTGCACCCATTAAGAAACACATACCTCAGTCTAGCCTAACTACACTAACACAGACCATAGAAAACATATTATGGGCCTCATGCAGTAAGCGGCGGAATATTGCATTCGCCAGGGGTTTGAATTCGCCATGTTTTTGGCGTGTTGCCCTCGCTGTATGCAGGAAGTAGCCGATTCCATGACAAATCACTGGCGAATCAATGCGCCACCACCATTTGACAAGATGGCGAATAGCCTTCCGTGAATGTTGAAATGGCGTGGACGCAACGCCAATATCGTTCTTTCTGAATCGCGCGAGGAGACAACCAATGGCGTGATTGAGCGGCCTATTTAAAGGTTCCATTTCTTTATATTCTTTCTCTGTGTTGTTGGGAGAGAGAGAGTGACGGACAGAGCTTTGCATTTTGAGAAAGAGAGATTGATATAGTTTATGTTTGGTGATTGATTTGTTTTGTGCTGTTCTATTTTCTTTACATCTTTTTGTTATTGTCTGCTTGAAAGTGTTTAGTGAGCTTGATGTTTAATTAATTTTTGTGTTGCTTGTGAGTGTTAGAGGTAAGGACGAGAGGCGTGGGAGTCAGAGGAGTGATGCTGGAGTGAGTGGTGATGCTGAGGTGAGTGGTGGGAGTCAGGAGAGTGATGCTGGGGTGAGTGTTGGTCATGTGAGTAGACATGGGAGACAGGGGAGTGATGCTGGGGTGAGTGGTGGTCGTGTGAGTAGGCATGGGAGACTGGTTAGTGATTCTGGGGTGAGTGCTGGCCATGTGAGTAGGCGTGTGAGTGAACCAATAATCTAAAAACGTGACTTTTATAGAGTTTAAAAATGAACACTTAAAATAAAAACATTTAAATCAAGCATGAATCACAATTATATGATGAAAGAGAGTTGGCTGTGGACTTTTGGCTCACCCACCACCTCCGGTGTGTATGCACTGCGTGGGACGTTGCTGCACTGGACGCTCCACCTTCTCAGCTCCCTCTAGGGTGTTCGGGTGTCGTCAGCTCCAGTCCTTGTGTTAGACGTCGGTCTGGTGTGTCTCTGGAGCTCCCTCTGAAGCGTGCCGTCCCCTCCCCTCCGGTGGACTCGATACGTCACTTCCAGTTTGGTCGCGATACGTCACTTCCGGTTGTGGGTCTGCAATCTTCGTCCCTGCTTCTCTCTTCCTGTAGGCGAGTACCACTCTACGCGTTTCGCCAATCGGTGCGTGGCTTCGTCAGGAGTGTACCGCCCCCTGCTAGTCTGAGTCTTAATATAGCTTATATCCTAAATTATGATTGAAAACATCTGCTTCTACGAGGTCTGCACTAATCACTGACGAGAAATTCATCAATGTACATAAGGGAGCATCCGCATGGTATAAGGGGATAATTATGTGACATATTGTTTCTAAATTATATAAATATATATAAATGAATATATGAAAAGAGTTATAATTAAAAACATAGATGGGGAGTGAAATCTAATATAGGTTAAACAATCTCGGTGTCAATATTTACTTCTAAAAATTTACTTATAAAAATTCCATGAACTTTTTTCCCCCACATCCTTTTTCCCTTCCAAATTTGGATCATCTCCTTTTTTATAAGCTAATTTTATAAGTAAATATTGACACCGAAACGCGTAGAGTGGTACCCGCCTACAGGAAGAGAGAAGCAGGGACGAAGATTGCAGACCCAAAACCGGAAGTAACGTATCGCGACCAAACCGGAAGTGACGTATCGGAGTCCAACGGAGGGAAGGGGATGGCACGCTTCAGAGGGAGCTCCAGAGACACACCAAACCGACGTCTAACATGAGGACCGGAGCGGACGACACCCGAACACCCTAGAGGGAGCTGAGAAGGTGGAGCGTCCAGTGCAGCAACGTCCCACGCAGTGCATACACACCGGAGGTGGTGGGTGAGCCAAAAGTCCACAGCCAACTCTCTTTCATCACATCATTGTGATTCATGCTTGATTTAAATGTTTTTATTGTAAGTGTTCATTTTTAAACGCTATAAAAGTCACGTTTTTATATTATTGGTCTGCACAATGGATACTCTTTCTCCCACATATTAACCGCCGTCGTGCTGAGATTGGGGGTCCACACCACATCAAGAAGTCCTTCCTGCAAAGACCACTGTGTCACACTGCCCGTATTTTATCTACATCTTGTGAGTAGGCTACACATACGAGCTAAGACATATCACTGTTTTGACCCATGAAGTATTATACGGTCTACACTTAGAATATATTTTGTTTTATCTCCCTTCCATGCTCCCCCTGGATTTCACAGAAATACAATGATAACAATTGTATTAATCTTAAGTACTCCCACTTCAGATACTCTCATGAACAAATGTGTGATTGTAAAATAAATCTTTTTTGTTCTTCATATAGTGTTCCCTGTGCGTCCCACGAGACAAAAAGAGGTGTCCACACCTGAATCTTCTGAGTCATCATCAGTAGTGGAAGGTGAGGCTATAACATTCTTATTATAGAATGTGTTCATTTATATGGAACAACAAACAGATGTTTGAACACAGATCACATGCAGATCTTGGTGATATCGGCATACTTATTAATAGAAACTTGGCACATATGATGTTGCACTCATATAAATTTCACCAAGAGATAGGAGGGTGTGTGAATATATGCCTCACAAGTTTGCATTTCAAATTACTATACGTTGCTACTATCTAATGTCACTATGAATGTAAACGTTTAAGAAATAAAAACATTCAAAAATCTCGTATTACATGAATATATTGCCTCCACAGATATGCATACTTTATGTTGAACATTAAATACTCAGAAACTATAAAGTATTGCAAATTATTCCAGTGAGTCATCAGATGTTTTCTTTTTTATTTTCTACATAGTTTATCATAAATGTGCATCTAAAGTAGTACAATCACCAGCATTCATTATCTAACAATATTACATGATGTAAACCATCGTTGCGCAAACTGTGTGTGTAAAAATTATTTATGGTGGTGGCGCTGGCTCTGCCATGAAACGTGAGTGGGCACAGTAGTGTACGGCCAGCCAAGCAACTCCAGCTACTTTCTGCTTCCCTGTGCTTGCACCGTGGACAGGGCTTCTCTCTGCACACAGACACAAGCCATCCTTCTTTTCCTGTCTGTTTTGTCGCTCCACTGTTAAGAAGCATGGGTGATTGGAACTTGCAGTACAGTAGCAGTAGTAGTAGTTGTAGTTTCACCTAGGGGGGGGGTTGTGATGTGTGTGTGTGTGTGTGTGTGTGATTTCATGCAGCGGTGCACAAACTGGGGGGCATACACTCTCCCAAGCTTGGCGCTTGTGGAGGCAAAATTGTTTCACTTTGACTGTTGCTGAGCGTGTTTCAATGTACACAGCCACACAAACACACACAGATATTGGCCCGATCCATGCCTCCCCGCTTGTGTGCCAAATTATGTTGGACACCCTGTTTTCATGCTTTCAGAGTTTGTGATTTCACCGCTCTCAGTGGCAGCGTCATAATTTAGCTACCTAAAAATGTAGAAATAAGTATTTACACATTTGTATTTACATTGTATAGCATAAAAAAAAGGACGATGTTTATCAGGCAGGGGGGGGTCACAATAACTTGCATGGATTAAAAGGGGGCTCTGCATAATCATTTAGATCAACCCTGATGTAATCATTCACTCAATCGATCATGTTACAATGTCGGTCAATAATGCCACATCAAAAGTAATTTATAAACAATTATTTTATATGAATATAATTATAATTTTACTTCTCAGGAATTTGATCAACACACATGCTTACCTAAAAATATGTGAACAATGTTAAATGTGACTTAGGTGATTTTTTTTCTACATACAGAGATTGAACGTCCTGTGCGCTGTTCAGGAACTGATCATGAACGTACAGATCTTCCGAGTCCAGTATTAACACAAACACATCAAGTACATCATGCCAGGAACCAACAAGACAGTTTGGCAGCAATTGATGCCTCTGAAGCAAGGATGATTCAAATTCAAAATACCCACCATCAGGAAATTATGGGAGTACATCAAACTATGGCATCAGAAATGAGGAATATTAAAAATATCATCGTCAAAATACCAGAAGAATTGCATATAATGAATATCACACTCAAAACTCTTGTAAATACTCTAATACAAGGGAATCAACTTCAGACAAAGTCAAGAGCAAATGAAGGCCACTTTAGCGCAAACAATGATGGCTCTTTCTATGGTGGCATTTTGTCACCACAAACTGATGTGCAACTTTCATCCAATGATGACTTCTCGGAAGTAAGAAGCTTTCATCTTGAATCCCCAACGATGGTTGAAGCGATGCAGACATCTGTTACAGATGAAATTCATGAAGAGGCACCTGAAATAAAGTTAAAAAAAAGCCACAAAGTGCACCAGCAATTGTCCAGCCACAAAGTGCACCAGCAATTGTCCAGCCACAAAGTGCACCAGCAATTGTCCAGCCACAAAGTGCAGCAGTCATGACCCAGAAAACCACGACAAGTAAGAGAGGAGGTGGTCCACGAAAAACTGAAAGGGAGCCATTAAACAGGCCAGTTACTCGGTCACAAATAAAAAACAAACAAAAAAAAACCACATGATTTTTTCTATGAATATTTGTTTATGTTGTTGTTGTTGGTGTGCCAACAAATGCATACATATTTTATAGTTTAGTGTTTTTAATGTGTTGTCAAGTTGAAATTAGATAGAATTGAGAATCATTTGGCCATTAATAAATGTTGTTACATTATTACACATTTTTGGTTGTTAAACAAAAATGCTAATTATGTAAAGATTATAATAGACAAATGTGCATAACAATTTAAGACAAATGTTGTTTTCCCATAGATAAAGGAAAGAAAAAGCAGAAGAGGAAGAAAGCAGAGAGCTTTCGAAACGCGTAGTGTGGCGATTCTAGTACTCCTGCACCATAGCCTTTGGTGATTTCCCTCCACGCATTTGCCGAACCTGCGTTTGCCGCTAATCAGCTAGCCTGCTGTTTCTGACGGAGAGCCGAATCAGCTGTTGCCGTTCCTAACCATCAGGGCGTCCTTCCCAGTGTGCCGCGGGAGATCCTGCATGCAGACCGACACACACGCATCAACGGAGACGCCCGCCAGCAGGAAGCAGCTTACTGAATCGAGAGGGGATACTCTCAAAATTATCCACCGCCTGCTTACTTATTCCATCTGGTGAGTGGGCATTGCAACTGTCACCATCGGTGCTGCGGAGCACTTCAATCATTATTTCATTTTAACCTGTCCATATTATTATATGTCCATGTGTACTATGAATTATTATTAATTGTTATTAAATGCTTTTATTGTGTAATTTCACCTAACTGTTTCTCAGCTGTTATATGTTGTCTTAAGTGTTGTTTGTCCTATCATCTGCAGTATTACGCTATGTGTTGTGCTTTTTCTTTCTTTTAAAGCACATCATGAGGAGCTACGTTCCATCAACCAACAGGCTTGGTTTTCATATATCCTTTTTGTATTAATTGTCATTCTAGGCGCCTCTAGATACATTTCCTTTTCCATTAATAAATGTTGTTACATTATTACACATTTTTGGTTGTTAAACAAAAATGCTAATTATGTAAAGATTATAATAGACAAATGTCCATAACAATTTAAGACAAATGTTGTTTTCCCATAGATAAATTGTATGTCATATTACTAAAATTTATGTTTTGAAAAATAATCTACATTAGTACTTGAACATAGATAATTAGTGAATTGTAATTCTATTACACTGTGTACAAAAGTTGATACACTTAACGTTATATGTAATAAGTACATACAAATGTAAAATATCAAGCAAAATACAATGTACATAATATATGAAGGTCGTCATAAAATAAAACATGTTAGCTTTCTGTATGAATGTCATTCTCATTCTACTTTGTGAACTAACAAGGTATGAATGTATGTGTGTATGTATCTGTAGAAAAAAACTTCTATCTGTTTTGTACATGTCGTATGAATGAATGTATGTGTATATATATATAGATATAGATAGATATATGTGTATATATATATATATATATATATATATATGTATGTATGTATGTATATATATATATGTGTATACATATATGTATATATATTAGTGTGTGTATAAATCTCTTCTCTATAGCTATACAGATACATTGACATATATAGATAGACATCTCTCTCTCTATATATATACACAGAGATGTCTCTCTCTATATATACAGAGTAGTCTCTCTCTCTATATACACAGAGTAGTCTCTCTCTATATACACGGAGATGTGACTCTCTATATACACAGAGAAGTGTCTCTCTCTATATACACAGAGATATCTCTCTCTATATACACAGAGATGTCTCTCTCTATATACCGAGTATTCTCTCTCTATATTCAGCTTATTCTGTCTCTATATACAGAGTAGTCTCTGTATAGTGAGATTATTATATATATATATATATATATATATATTTATATATATATATATATGAAAACAACAGAGGAAAAGCAACCTTTAAATAGCACACGGACATAGATGAAAGTGTAACAAAATAAATTTTATTAAGGTGAATAAAACAGGGGATAAAGTTAAAAGGTGAGGGGGGGCTCAAAACTGCCTAGACAATGTGGACCTGGAGGCAAGGGTCTAATATTAGATCCAAAGCAAGACATACACAGGACACAGGAGGCTCTATCTAGGCACACCTGTATAACAATCAACCTACACTGAGATCTTTTGACCACATGAAAAATTACCATATAATTTGTACAATGGTTGCATAGTGTGGGTACAGAAGTTGTAAAGGTAACAGAGTGAACAAAATACGTCACCGCTCAGTGTATAGATGTCCCGGGCAGAAAGGTAGGTCAAAACTCCATGTCAGGTGAAATAAGGTAGGGGCCCCCCTCAGCAAGACTCCCACTCCAACGCGTTTCGACCAGAAACTGTCTTCTTCGGGGAGTGGTGAGGGGAGGAAAGAGCTAGCAATATATAGGGAAAATAGAACTGCAAAATTGGCGCCAATCAGATTAGAAAATTAAAAACAGCTGTGGTCTATAAGCAACACGGCGTCATGAGGTGTGTTATGCAAAAATAAACATTTTCATTGGGCTAGTGCGGTCATGTGCTGTCGCCAGCGTCATCACTTATGTGTATTCTAAGGGCAGCTGTAATCTGTAAACCAAACAATGTCATTGGGTCTATTGTACAGAAATGAGAGTTCTCATAGGGCTGGTACAATCATGTGGTGTCGCCAGCGTCATCACGTATGTAAATTATGAAGGTGAAGGTTCGTGACGTCATCATGTTAACCGCGTCATAGCGCGTGGTTGGCATGGCGACCATACACATGAAGATGGCGGCCGCAAGTCAGGGAAAGGGGAGAGAGAGGACTGCAGTTCACAATGTACTGCTAGTAATGTCCTATGGCCGAATCTAGGGGAAAAGCGTGTGACGTCATCCCGTAGAGTGCGTCATGACGTACAGTTGTCAAGGATACTGCATAAACAATCGTAATGAACATACCCGAGCCATAAGGTGGTAAATAAAAGGAAACTATACCCCATAACGCTATGTTTAAGAGCTGTTTGTAACGATGTCAGATGTCATTGCAAAACCATGGTTACTTAAAGGAAAAGGGGGATAATATATAGCAGCAATAAATGGGCACCTGTTACAGCAAATACAAAGGAGTAGTAACACTTTGCTGGGGAAGCCAAATAGGCAAACCTAACAGAAACCACTTAGTATTAAATTGTAAGTGCCCTTTTTGTACGTATAGATGAACAAGGGTTACAATAATACATTGACTGTAACAATTGATATACAGTAGGTCAAAAATATCCAGGGCTGGTAAGTATGAATGTCAGTTGACCTTTATAATGTGCACATGATATCTCATATTAAATGAGTCTCACTCAGCCATGGGATTAATCCTCCAAGAAATCTACAAATACCATAATAATATCAAAACAATGTCATAGGAATGAGTGCAATATTTTCGATAAATCCTCTGAATTGAAATTTCTTGAGGGCAATGGTTTTCAATTAATTGAATCAGTCCACTTGTAGGATAGAAAGTTCCTGATGAAAAATGGCTGAAATGGCAAATGATTGAACAAACAAAGACTGTTGACATAGGCAAAATTCAACTGTACTGCTGCGGCCAAGTTTATTCGAGCATTTGCCCGTTCTTGGCCGCAGCAGTATCCTGGCGCGCGCCGCAGGGTGACGGGCGCGCGCCGAAGCAGCGGAAGAGCGCCCTCCGATCGGGGCGCTCTCCCTACCGCTGCCGGGTCCGCCGGGTCCCCCGGAACCCCCTGCCGCCGTCCCGCGATCGCGGGACACCAGGGCTCCCTCGGGGAGCCCTGGACGCGCGTGCAGGGGGCGCTGGCACCCGATGATGCGTGACCGCGCATCTGTGATGCGCGGCACGCTGAGGGAGTGCGGCTCGCAAGCTGGGACATTTCCCGGCTTGCGGAATGAGCCGCACTCGGATAAACTGTGTCGGCAGTGTAGGCATCTTCTTGGAAAATTTAATAGAAGGAAAGATTCTATTGCAAGTGTACAATTCCCATGATGGATAGGGTTAAACTTCCTGGTATAGGAAGATGGTTGAATTACTTAACTCCGCAAAATCCATGGACCGACAGTCCTGAGCGGGGATGCAATATCTATTTGAAGATATTTGGGTCCTCAGCTGGATGATCAAACAGGCAATATGGTAACGGAGCAATTGCCATAAATGCTCCTGACGTGGAATGAATAATCATAATGGATAATGTCACGGGTCCCATGTTAGATGAATGATTTCCATGGATTTGCCAGATGTTGGGAAGATGATCACTTTACGTTGATCCACAGCAACCACGGATCTTCAGTGTAGAACAGGAATGCTGGATCACAGTATAAACATGTATGGGAGGAACAAAGTGAAATCCAAGCATTAGAAAATGAACAGACCAGGGTGTTAGAAAACAAATCAAATCAGAGGGGCAATAGTTATAAGAACATAGCAAATCCGAGATAGTCATTGAGACCGCGTGGTATCATGGTGACCAACTGTACGATCCATCTGCACTCCCTCCTAAGCAAAGCCTTTTCAAGGTCACCACCCCGGGCGCCGAGAGAGACCTTGTCGAAGGCGAATGTAGAAAGGACCGCACTGTCGGACCTATGGCAGCACAAAAAGTGACGCGCAACTGAGCTAATCTTCTTGCATGAATCTACATCTCTTTGCGCGTTTTTGATGTTGCGAGTGTGTTCCAACACGCGAAAGCGGAATTCTCTAGTGGTCATGCCCACATAGGCAAGGCCACAGGGACATTCAAGATGATATACTACTCCCTTGGTTTTGCAATTTTTGCAATTTTTCACGTTGTTCCTCCCATACATGTTTATACTGTGAACCAGCATTCCTGTTCTACACTGAAGATCCGTGGTTGCTGTGGTTCAACGTAAAGTGATCATCTTCCCAACATCTGGCAAATCCATGGAAATCATTCATCTAACATGGGACCCGTGACATTATGCATTATGATTATTCATTCCACATCAGGAGCATTTATGGCAATTGCTCCGTTACCATATTGCCTGTTTGTTCATCCAGCTGAGGACCCAAATATCTTCAAATAGATATTGCATCCCCGCTCAGGACTGTCGGTCCATGGATTTTGCGGAGTTAAGTACTTCAACCATCTTCCTATACCAGGAAGTTTAACCCTATCCATTATGGGAATTGTACACATGCAATAGAATCTTTCCATCTATTAAATTTTCCAAGAAGATGCCTACAGTTGAATTTTGCCTATGTCAACAGTCTTTGTTTGTTCAATCAATTGGCATTTCAGCCATTTTTCATCAGGAACTTTCTATCCTACAAGTGGACTGATTCAATTAATTGAAAACCATTGCCCTCAAGAAATTTCAATTCAGAGGATTTATCGAAAATATTGCACTCATTCCTATGACATTGTTTTGATATTATTATGGTATTTGTAGATTTCTTGGAGGATTAATCCCATGGCTGAGTGAGACTCATTTAATATGAGATATCATGTGCACATTATAAAGGTCAACTGACATTCATACTTACCAGCCCTGGATATTTTTGACCTATATCAATTGTTACAGTCAATGTATTATTGTAACCCTTGTTCATCTATACGTACAAAAAGGACACTTACAATTTAATACTAAGTGGTTTCTGTTAGGTTTGCCCATTTGGCTTGCCCAGCAAAGTGTTACTACTCCTTTGTATTTGCTGTAACAGGTGCCCATTTATTGCTGCTGTATATTATCCCCCTTTTCCTTTAAGTAACCATGGTTTTGCAATGACATCTGACATCGTTACAACCAGCTCTTAAACATAGCGTTATGGGGTATAGTTTCCTTTTATTTACCACCTTATGGCTCGGGTATGTTCATTACGATTGATTATGCAGTATCCTTGACAACTGTACGTCATGGCGTACTCTACGGGATGACGTCACAAGCTTTTCCCCTAGATTCGGCCATAGGACATTACTAGCAGTACATTGTGAACTGCGGTCCTCTCTCTCCCCTTTCCCTGACTTGCGGCCGCCATCTTCATGTGTATGGTCGCCATGCCAACCATGCGCTATGACGTAGTTAACATGATGACGTCACGAACCTTCACCTTCATAATTTACATACGTGATGACGCTGGCGACACCACATGATTGTACCAGCCCTATGAGAACTCTCATTTCTGTACAATAGACCCAATGACAATGACGCTGGCGACAGCACATGACCGCACTAGCCCAATGAAAATGTTTATTTTTGCATAACACACCTCATGACGCCGTGTTGCTTATAGACCACAGCTGTTTTTAATTTTCGAATCTGATTGGCGCCAATTTTGCAGTTCTATTTTCCCTATATATTGCTAGCTCTTTCCTCCCCTCACCACTCCCCGAAGAAGACAGTTTCTGGTCGAAACGCGTTGGAGTGGGAGTCTTGCTGAGGGGGGCTCCTACCTTATTTCACCTGACATGGAGTTTTGACCTACCTTTCTGCCCGGGACATCTATACACTGAGCGGTGACGTATTTTGTTCACTCTGTTACCTTTACAACTTCTGTACCCACACTATGCAACCATTGTACAAATTATATGGTAATTTTTCATGTGTCACAAGATCTCAGTGTAGGTTGATTGTTATACAGGTGTGCCTAGATAGAGCCTCCTGTGTCCTGTGTATGTCTTGCTTTAGATCTAATATTAGACCCTTGCCTCCAGGTCCACATTGTCTAGGCAGTGTTGAGCCCCCCTCACCTTTTAACTTTATGCCCTGTTTTATTCACCTTAATAAAATTTATTTTGTTACACTTTCATCTATGTCCGTGTGCTATTTAAAGGTTGCTTTTCCTCTGTTGTTTTCATATCTATTTAACCTTTAGCACCACTGTTAAGTCTTACCACACATGACTTATTTACAGGTGTTTTGGACACAATTTATTTAAGTGTAGAGCGATATTCCTGTGTGTTATAATATATATATATATATATATATATATATATATATATATATATATATATATATATATATATATACATATACATATACATATACATATACATATACATATACATATACATATACATATACATATATATATATATATATATATATATATATATATATATAAATATATATATATATATATATATCTCTGTATATACAGATATATAGAAACTTCATGCAAATGTATATTATATTTATATATAGATGGCTAGAGAGCCACATACATAGGTTTGTGTAATAGAACACACAGAACAATCTCTACATACATATATATATATACATATTTATACATGTACAAGGTGACCAGGGAAACCCAGGCAACAAAGAGACAGCACACCGCAGTATAATGAATAAATAAAGTGTATTAACAACACAGGGCAGCCAACGTTTCGGTCCTCAGAGTGGGACCGAAACGTTGGCTGCCCTGTGTTGTTAATACACTTTATTTATTCATTATACTGCGGTGTGCTGTCTCTTTGTTGCCTGGGTTTCTCTGGTCACCTTGTACATGTTTCTATACGGGACGAGCATCTGCCTTCATTTGAGAAACTGTGAGTGTAAACTATTTTTTCATTTAATATATATATATATATATATATATATATATATATATATATATATATAAAAACACAGAAAAAACAGGCTCACTCATAGCGTAAAAGGTATAACAATATATTTATGGTGTCAAGGATTTAAAAATGCACACTCACAAACATAGCTTAATAAAAAGCATTTTTGAGTAAAACTCAGCCAGCCAGACGCAGGAACCCGGTAGCAGATGACTTTGGTATAGTGTCCGGTGTAGGTACACTGCAGCAGCCTCTATGAACACCTCCGGAGCCCGGGGAACACGAGGGACGCCGCCTTCCTCTCAATCCTGCGTCACACAGTGAGTACTCAGCTCCAGATACCGCGAGAACTCAGTGACGTCAGTGGATTCGACCGGAAAAAGTTCCCATGTATGCAACGAGTGGACAGCTGAGAGTAATTCTTCCAAAAATGCAATAAGTTGCTGTAGCAAGCCAGTGAGTGGAAATATAATAAAACTGGGCAGTACACCTCCACACAACACTCTCTACGCGTTTCGTCTCAAAGAGACTTCATCAGGAGAAAAAAGCATAGATAGGGGACATAGTTTTATAGTAAGATGAACCAATCAGGGCAAAGAAGACTACTAATTGCTAATCAGGTACACTGGGTCAATGTAAGGATAATATTAACCCCTATATGTTCCAGAACACATATGGGCAAAGTGGACCAACAATACTAGAGAAAGTGACCAAATAAACAGATACATGTGATAACATACAATTGAACAAATTAAATTAAAATACATTTAAATACAACAACAAAATATAATATAACATCATACAACATAATATTGCATCATCGGCAAAATCATATAATAATATAATAAACAGATGTTAGTAGAGAGATAACATTGATCCTAGTGATTTAAATAAATGGGTCTCTACTAGATAATACATATACAGAGGTAATGATACAGAGATTCAGAGAGGCCAAAGTACAAAAGACAACAGAGTTATGAGGGAGGGGGGGGGTTGGGGGGAAGTGCAAGGGAGAGGGAGGGGGGGGTGAGGGGGGAGACGAATTGGAGGGGGGTGAATAGGGGAGGAAAAGAAGTGAGGGAATGGACAAAATGGAAGAATGGACGGAGAAGGATTTTGGATCAATGGTGGTCACGCAAGCAAAGCTGATACAGCTATATACACAGTAAGATCTTATAATAGATATACCAATTCTCAACCATTGTCAAAAAGGGAACAACCAACTATACCAGTGCGATAGTATGAATGTCACCACGGAGGGAACGAATTACATCGCTCAACCCAGACCTCCGTGAAAACATTACACCCCATCACAGGCATGAAGGTGTCATTAAACTACTGTACTAATATCTATTGTGTCATTGAGACCCCCTGGACACAACGTACCAAGTACATATATCCAGTAGGTCTCCCTGACACATAATTTCTTGAACCTATCACCCTCCGAAAGGGAAGGTGGAATGGCCTCGATACCAAAGATGGACAGAGAGCAGGGATCCATATTATGTACACTATCAAAGTGCCGTGATAAGCAATGTGACTGAAGGCCATGTTTCACATTTCTACGATGCTCGAGAAATCTAGTACCAACAGTCCTTGACGTGCGGCCCACATATTGTAGACCGCAACGGCAAGTAATGAGATATATAATGTAGGTACTAAGACAATTTATATAGTGTTTTATCTCATGTAAAGAACCATTAGAAAAAGATTTGAAGGAATGAATCTTACTTATATGCCCACAAGTAATACATCTATTCCTAGCACAGGGGAAATTTCCCCTTGTAGGAGTCTTGATAGATGTTATAGATTGTAAATCAATAATAGGCTTAAGTCTACTAGGGGCAATCATGGTCTTCAGACACCTTGCTTTTTTAAAGACAATTGGAGCTCGTATTGGCACCTTAGGGCCTAGAAGAGGATCATTCTGAATAATGCTCCAATGTCTGTTAATAATATGTTTAACCTGATAGGCCAATTTATTGTACTTTGTGATAAACTTTGGAAATGAATGTAAAGGATTCCTGCTTAATCCGTTCACCGCTGGATCAAGGCCAGCAAAATCAGATCTGGTCCTGGACCTCTCAAGTAGGGCACTCCTATCAGTAGATTTAGCACCATCAAACGCCTTCTGCACCACTGTTCGGTCATAACCCTTTTGGAGAAACTTATTTGTTAAAGTCTCTCCTTGGGCACAGAAATGTGAGTTCAAAGAACAATTCCAGCGGATCCTAAAGATTTGGCTTCTAGGAATGTTATTAAGACACTTTTAATAGTGGTTGCTACCGTACTGCAGGTACCCATTGGTAGAGACAGGTTTAAAGTGTGTTTTACTATGTATCCTCATGTCCGACCTATCAATGAACAGCTCAAGATCTAAAAATACCATCGTATCTGGAAGTATAGAATGGGTGAATTTTAGCTCCATATTATTAACATTAAATGTGTCTAATATGTCTTTCTGTTGGCCTCTATCACCATCCCAAATTATAATAATATCATCGATGAAACGACCATAGAACACCAGACCCGCCACCAGCCGCGCATTACCCCAAACATGGATGTTCTCCCACAACCCCATGAAGAGGTTCGCATAGCTGGGAGCGAATCTGGTACCCATGGCCGTTCCACATGTCTGCAAATAAAAAGTACCATCAAAAGTGAAGTAGTTATGTGTCAAAATAAACTTAATACAAGATAAAATAAAATCTTTTTGTGACACATGCAAATTCAAATCTAATTGTAAAAAGTGATTGATGGCTTCTAAGCCCTTAGTATGGTCTATGCAGGTATAAAGAGAACATACATCACATGTAGCCCAACAAAACGTGTCTTTACAAGTGATCTCAGAGGTGGAATCAATGACGTGCAACGTGTCCCTAATGTAAGATGGTAATAGTTTCACATATGGTTGCAAAAAATAATCGACATATTGGGACACGTTCGACGTCATTGACCCCACCCCCGATATGATGGGTCTACCAGGGGGATGTGTGGTGTCTTTGTGCAATTTGGGCAAATGATAAAAAAACAGGTGTTCTAGGGTGTCTAATAAACAAAAAGTGCTCTCTGCTTTTGTGATAATGCCCATACTAAGTGCTTTGTGAATTAGTTCTTGAAAGGCCAACTGAAAATCTTTGACCGGATCTTTATCCAGTATACGATAGGATGTACTGTCCATTAAAAGGCGAACCGCCTTCCTCTCAATCCTGCGTCACACAGTGAGTACTCAGCTCCAGCTCCATATATATATATGGTGTATATATATACTATTTGTTGAGTAGATGTATACAAACATATTCAGTATGTATTGTTGTATATATGTGTTATAATGGTTATAAATAACAAATTAGCTTACTTCAACGCAAAATATTTCTAGATTGAAATGTAAACACACTTTTGTGGCAGAGTAATTGGGTAAACATTGCATTACAAATCATTACCAATTAGAGAAATCTTTATATTTGAAGTATTTGCTCATGCTCTTATTTATAAACACCTGCTTGTGGGAGTCTGGAAGCTGTAAAATGTCCCTTTTGTATTTTAACCTTGAGAATAACGTCACATTGATAAAAAGTATCCAATTGTGTATTTGCAAGAGATGCTTTGAAATTGTCATTCTTAAAGAAAAACTACAAGGGAATAGACATGGCTTCAAGTGTGAGACGACCATTCAAATCATACAAATTTTTACTTTTTGAACCGATCGAATCACAACAAGATAAAAGAGCGACTCTCCGTGAGATTTATGCATTTATTGCTGACAAATATCCTTACTATAAAGAAGCAACAAATCAAAAACAGTGGAAAGTATCAGTCCATTACAACTTATCAAAGAATGAATGTTTTCAGCGAGTGTACCCCCGGCCTGGTCAAATTTACTGTTGCTGGAAAGTTGTGGATTCGTTTAAGATTACCTTCGAACATGGAACATATCTTCTGCTAAATAGCTTCTTCTTACGTAATCCCCATAACAACCAACGTTCACAGAGTGCTGTCTCGTACCCAAGCCAACAACAGTGCGTACCCCAATGTGAGATGCAATGTGGAGGTAAATACAATGGTATTGTGAAAAAAGTACATGGACAAAACCTGTGTGCATGGGAAAACAGAGAACCTGTGTACCTGCCTCAGCCGTGTCCTGGCCACCAACCTCTGCGGAACCATATGACGGTGTCACCGAGATGTATGCGCCTCCGGATCACAGGATTTACTCAACCATGGGCGATCCGTGTCTGTATTGCGGCGGCGACAGCGACAGTGGCAGCAGTAGCGGATTCCAGCAAGCTCATTTTTTACTTAGAAAAAAAGGTAAACATTGTTATACTTTAACAATGACAAAGCTAATTATATTTTACAATAACACTGCATCATCTGCAGCATATCACTCACGCATGTGCCACACAAAAAACATGTAGTGTAAACTACCACACATTATAACATGTGTACATATATATTACAAAAGTTGCCGAACAAAATACTTGTGTCAAAATGACATCAGATATGTCTAGGTTTTGTATCGAAATGTTATACCATTTTGTCGAACATTACACATGTATATACACACACACACGGTCATGTACAATCAATTGTTTACTATTCTCCATCGGCTAATGTGAACGTCGCATAAATCTGTGATGTGGGTACGAGATCATGTGACAATGCGGACTCACAACTATGACGAGCTACATGGAGGCGCCAATATGATGTGCGCGCGCAAGCTCTGTTGCATGTGGACACTTATTATGTACGCATACAAATAAACGCTCACACCAAGATAAAGGATAAACGCTTGTACTTTTACATTACACAACTTTGAATTGAAGCATACTGTATGTGTACCTTATGCGTAAACATGTACACTCATTTTCATCATATTAAATCTCAATCATGATAACATAATCATTGTATTGCAAACTTTGATAAGTATGTCCTTTGTATTTCAGAAATATCATTCAGAGATGGAGTAACAATCAATGAAATGACCTGGCAACAATAAGAGAGTTTGCAGATTTGACACATGTATCAAAGTTAGAATGAATGTTACAATGCTTGCAAACACTGTAGCGCTGATTTATACAGTGAAGCTTCTTTCTGCTTGTAGTTAATGTTAAACATATTTTACTTCCACATTTATATATTCATAATTTCCAAGGAATGCAATAATAACAGTAGTTAAATATATATAAATATTTGCAATTGAAATATATTTCATAGTGTGATCAGATTGAAAACTGTTTGTTAAACGTAATAAATTTGATTTGATAATGTATATGTTTCCCACATGTTATACATATAGCATCATCTATACCAAAACTGAACAGCAATACTTTTTAAATAAATGTATTCATAAAGTTATTCAAATGCCTCTGTAATGATACATTTCACATTTATATTGTATTTTCAACATTCCTAATAATATAATGATTTGAATAAATGGTGACAAATCTGCCTTAAAATTGTAACTATATAACAAATTGACAGGGGATGTAAATGATCACACATTATATAAAGTTTATATGAAACTACATATACTGTATATAATTTAGCATGCTTGGTAACATACACGTTCATACAATGTAATTCATATAAAGCTTTTAAAGAAATTCCTCTCTCCTCTCTCTCCTCTCCCTCCTCTCCCTCCTCTCTCTCCTCTCTCTCCTCTCTCTCCTCGCCCTCCTTTCTCTCCTCGCTCTCCTTTCTCTCCTCTCTCCTCTCTCCACTCTCCTCTCTCCTCATTATTAGTGTATGCTCATTTAAATTACTTACCCTATTCTGCAATCCGAATTTTCAGCATGATCACACATCGAAAAACGCTTATAATCCTGAAACTGAATAGGTGAAATGACATGCAAATTAACACACAGTGACACCTTTTACAAGAACTCACTCGATACATACATCCAGTGGCAGCCGCCCTTAGTCTACGGCGTCCGCCTCTGTGGTAAATTTTCAAACGCGTTAAGACGCTGGCTTTTTTTATTCCTCGCCAGCGCCGCAGGCGCTTCCATTGTAATGGCGCTGATTGGAGAACCGGATGCGCGCGGCCGTGAGATGCGGCTGGCACGCGGCCAATTCCGACGCCAAAATTGAAATGGCCGGGACAAATGCGGGCAAGCTTTAGATTAAGCTTGGCCGCAGCAGTACATAAACACACATTACCAGCTATCTACAAATCCTACAGCCACTACATCATGAATATAGATGGATGTAAAATAAGAGTGCTGCTGTGCGTGGCAAATGTATACTACAAAAGACAGGGGTGGCCAATGCTACTTCCAATTGGCTACACATATATGGTCATAAGTATTAAGTTAAACAAATGCTACAATAATAATAAGAATTTAGGAGTAATTTAGTTTCCACCTATGTCCAAAGCGTACGAACCCTGCATACCAAACGTCAAGGTATATGTATAAAAAGATGATACTTATTACCATATATGTTTTGTCAATTGCATACATACATACATACACAAAAATACAGTACAATGTATACAATGTGCAATTAATGGATCATTTTAAAACTTAGATTTTGAAAACCTATTCATGTGATGATGTTTGAATGTGACAAGCGATATATCAATGACACTTTATTTATCAATATATTATCATTGTCAAATATGAATGGTTGTGAAAAATTTAATTACAATACTTATATTTTAATTTTATATTTTAAAGCATACAAGCTATTCCATACTAACATTAGATTTTGTAACATGTAAATGTATTATTTAAATAATCTTGTACGTATCACAATATTATATCTGTGCAATAAGTATAGCTAGACAACAAACATATTGTCATGCAATTGATGTTCTTCTACAAATTTGAAAAGTGTTGTCCTACATACAGTGGCGGCCGAGCTGAGTCTTCAGCGGCTGCCACCGCAATGTGGGGGCAATGTGCGGGCAGACGGCGGCTGGTTTTGTTTTTTTCCTGGCGCGTGCCGCGCGTCACTGTGGCGCCGGTCACACGTGCCAGGGTTTCCCGGCATCCCCGAAGGCTGAAGGGGAAGCAGGGGTAAAGGGAAGCTACGCAAAGCTGCGTGAAGCAGAGGAGCAGCCAGGGGGAGCAGCCAGGGGGTCAGAAGGGGAGGGGAACAGCAACGAAGATGCGCACACGGGGAGGGGAAAATGCGGCTGGCGTGCGGCCAAGTTTGGTGCCAGCCGGGCACCAGCCGAAAAAAGCCCCGGACAATTACGGGCAAATGTTAGACTCAAGCTGGCCGCAGCAGTACACATTCAGTGTTCCCTTCGCGCATGAGTGGAGTGAGGAAACTGTTCATATGTATACGTTACACAATGTATGAAAGAACAATGTCAAACAGTGTCCAACACAACAAACATGGAGCAAACACCAACAACACAATACAGTCAGAAAATGTTGCAACACATCTATGTAAAAATATAAATATAACAACATGATACTGTAACAATACATGTCACTGTGTATGCCCCTAATCGTCATTATTTGTCATTAATTGTGTTCCATTAACATTGTTCACATGAACATCCACACAATTTCAACATGTTAACAAACATACTTGTTATTATTGAACAATAAATAATATGTATGCAAAATTTAGTAGGGAATATGCTATAGTTGCATAATGTCATAACATGTAATAAAAGCATGCGAGCTTATGTAAAAAGTACTGAACATTCTATAGTTTTAAGCTATGTAAATTAGTAACATGAATTCACATGTTTTGTTGGAACACTCGTGAATGTTGCACAAATATTCCATGTGTTTCCCTCATATACAGCAACAATAGAGATGATCCAAGGCTCCACTGATTTTTTGAAAAAGAATTTATTGAAGATACCCAAGTGTATCTTGAATAAATTATTTTTCTACAAATCCGTAGAGCCTTGGATCATCTCTCTTGTTGCTGTATCCTTGGATTGTTGCAGATAGCCATCCCTGAGCCAGGAGCTACGGTATTGCGCAAGTATCGCAGTTTTTTGCATTCATTTGCATATTTTTGGAGTGCTACACTCACACATATTTATTTCAATCATATACGACATAAAACATTCCATCACATTTGTACTTGCACAAAATTGTTCATTCATGCATACATGATACACAATTTGATTAGTATTTGGAGTTAAAGAATTGAAGCTTCACATACCATAGCCAGATGTGCTTGGACAAACAACACAGGTTAACAATTTTGGAGGAGGAGAGGCAACACTATCCTATGATAATAAGAATGTTACACATGTCATTCAACGAAACTTTAATGACTGTATATATTAATATTCACATCTACCTTGTTGTTTACCTGAAAAATAGGTGTTGATCACATTCTGACGTGTCTCAACACCACTGGCTGTCTGCTCATTTTCATCTGCAGCATGTACGGGAGGGTCCTCCTCAAGCCCCTCCCGTATGTCGCCTTGAAGATTATGACGCAATGCAAAATTGTGCAGAATACAACAACAAATGACTATGTCAGACACCTTCTCAGGCTTATACTGTAATGCACCGCCCGTTTTATCTAAACACCTGAACCGACTTTTCAACAGTCCAAATGTCCAACCAAAAACTGACCGAGTGGATATTTGTGCAACATTATATCGCTCCTCTGGAGGTGATTGAGGGTTAGCCAGTGGTGTCAAAAGCCACGGTTGTATCCCGTAACTGAGTCACCTAGAATACAGCGTTAAAATTAATTATTACACTATACAATGTAGACATGTTCTTAAAAATATGTTTTTGATATAATTGTGACAAATGTTGAAACAAAAACATATATGACATGCGATTTGATTGTCCATGTCTGAGATGCTCATCAAAGATGCACAAATATCATGTAAAAACAGTAAATACATATTTCAATAATGTTCACTTACACATCCATGTTTTTGTTAATGAAAAATGGCATTATGTGATGATACCGATGTTGTATTAAAAGATGGCAAATCATATATTTCAAGTAAGACTTAAATTTATGGCCACTTGTGTTATTTGTGTGTGTGGGGGGGGTTGTGTGTGGGGGGGGGGTGTACATACGTATTAGCAAATATGTATATAATCACAAATTATTATGAATACAATCAGAAAAATGCACAGTAACTATGTTTGGGGTTATTTGCCAATATGAAACACTGTACATGTCATATTAATCATAATGTTACATGTCACAAAATTAGACATGATGAAATATGTATGTTACCACTTCATAGTCTTATACTTTATAATATGTACTCACCCACCAGCCAACCATGCCCAAAATACCCATTTTCAAAGGCATGGAAAACTGATGAGTTCCTTAGTATCGAGGAATCATGGCTAGAGCCACAGAATCTGGCTACCACATTCATAATCTTCATAGTGGCATTGCATACCACCTGCACATTCAGGGAATGATAGTGCTTTCTATTCCGGTATGCATGCTCACTCTGACTCGACGGGATAAAGGAAACATGGGTGCAATTGATTGCACCCATCACACATTGCATCCCGGTTATGGTATAAAAGCCATTTCTGACTTCCAGCCACTCTGTCTGCTCTCTAGGAGAATGAATATAATTCCTAGCACGTCTAGTCAGTGCACATAGAAACTGGCTAAAGGTCCGCAAGAATGATGACTGCGAGACCCCGCCCACTATGCCCACAGTTGTCTGAAAAGACGCAGATGCCAGAAAATGTAATGAGCACAGCATTTTAACAAGACCAGGGACTGCACTACCTCTGGCTGTTACACTATCCAAATCTTCCCTTATGTCTTCATAAAGAGATAAGATTGCTGCTGAACTCAATCTATAACGACTTATAATTTCCTCCTCAATCAGCCCATCTAAAAGTGTTCTTTCCCGGTACACACGTGGATGGGCTGGCACCACCTCTCTCCTCGCTCCTCTCCTCCTCCTATCCCTCTCCTGACCCTCTCCTCTCCCTCTTACATCCTCTCTATCTTCTCCCTCCAGCAAAATAAGCCTCCGCCTTCTCCTGAACAAACGTCTCATTTGCATCTCCATCTCCACGTCACAGTGAGTGTTGATTGTTCCTCCTTTAAATACATATGTGATTAGGTCACGTGACTGAAATAAATGAACGTTGTGTAAAAATATATTTGCATTGTACTCTGAGATTCATGTTTACAAACAATGAGTAAGTGTTAATTAGCAGTTACAAACATTGCTAGATAATCATGTGAAATGTATACAAAATAAACTACACCATTGTTTCCAACAAGTAAACAAGATATTTAAAATGCATCGAAATGTTATGTACACAACTGTGTGCAATAAGATTTGGGAACATGAATGTTGAGAAATTAATTGAAGCATATTGACGTATTAAGGTGTTTAGTAATAATCTCTTTATAACTTAACAAACATTTTTGGGCTGAAATAAATATCCGTCAATACAATCAATATGTAGAATGCAAAGTGATTTTTTACAAACTAGATATATCCTTTGTCATGTCATTGGTGGCTGAAGCAGAGTTTTAACATGTAAGTCTTGCACTGCATTGTGTCCAATGTATTCCTGGAATGTTAATGAGTGTGTACACAATTGGTTATACAATTGGTTCCGTGCTCTAGAGAGGGCGGGTAAAAAATATGTAAACATTACCAATATGCATAATGTGTGATTTGAATCATGCTTTTAACATTATAAACATTATGAAATAAATAGCAACATTTACGACACGAGCATTGTTATTATTACAAAGTATTTTAGGTAAAGGAATTATATCACTGTTTATGTTGAGAAACATGATTCATCTTATCTGAAGTGTTCCTTTAAGAGACTATCCCTAGACTCACCATACCATAAACATTGAGTTACTCCGTAAATAATCCTAACATTAACAACTCATATTGTAAAACATACTAAATGTACGCTGTGACACTATTATGTCAATAAGCTAAACTCTTGAATGTAACAAATAATATCTTTGGTAAAACCGCAGAAGCAATAATCCAAAGTATTATGCCTTAGCTCCATTGACAGCATGCTTCTAACATATATTTCAACAATGGCTTTTTTTTCTAAGTGCCGTTCCACCGCTCATCCGCCTCCTCTCCCTAGCAACTTGCCAACTTTTTGGGGCGAGACGGATTGGCATGAAAATCTCAATTCTAGAGCGGAGAAAAACTACTCGCCACTACTAGAATTGAGCGGGTTTCAAAACATGGCTAGTTGCGGCGCAAAGTTCCTTTTCGCCGAGGCGATGGCGGAAAAAAATAAACCGCCAAAAAACTTGCCGATTTTTTTGCTTTTCACCAAGTTTTCGGTGCTTACTGAATTGTGGTATGCATTTTTGGCACAACATGGGCGAAAGGTGACTTTGCACCGCTTACTGCATGACCCCCTATGTTGGAAATAGAACAGAGACAAGAAAACAGTATTGAATCATACATAAAAATCATTATAATATTAATTTCGACCATCAGCTGATAGGACTAGGGATAAAACATATTTTAAATATATTGGAATGGTTTTTAATCTAAAAAGACTTCAATCCATAACATGTGAAGAAGGGATTCAACTAAAATGGCCTAAATAATTTGTAATGTTATTAGTGTAGCATATAAGAAAGGGATAAGGTAGTTGGGAACAATTGACAACTTCATTTTCACAGGGGAGTCTTTTAGTCTGGGGGATATCAGGTTATCTTTGGCGAATTCAAGGTCCATGAAATTTCCGCCTGCACCTGAGTCAATCATAGCAGTTTTAGGAATGTGGCTAGTACACTCCTGAAGAATGATAGTCAAAAGGAAGTGTGGATTTATTTTTATATATATTTATTTATTTATTTATTGTGGGGCTGTTGTGTATGTAATTTTTTTATTGTGGGTAGCGGGGGTGGGTGAAGGGGGTATTTGGCCCCAATGGTGGTTTGTTTAGGGCTTGCATGTGGGTAACGGGAGGGCTTAACCCCTTCACAACGTAGCGGTATTAACTGCTACGGTCGTGAAGGGGTTAAGTGCACCCGCAACCCCTCCGCAAGCCCTAAACAAGCGAAAAGGGCCAAATACCCCCTTCACCCACCCCCACTACCCCCAATAAACCTGGCACGGTGGGTTAACCCCTTCATTGCCTTAGCGGTTAGCCGCTAAGGTAATGAAGTGGGCTTTAAATGCATTTTTCCTGCCTCAGATGCATGCCGGGGGGCTCCGGTGCTGGTATTAATGGGTATCAGCTCCGGAGACCCCCGGCATCAATCTCAGCCAGGAAAAAGGCCTGATTTTTTCTAAGTGTCGCCCTTGCCGATGCTTCTCCTCCACCAACTTGCCAACTTTAGTTGGCGGGACGGATTGGCGTTAAATTCTCAATTCTGGAGTGCCGATCAGCAGCGAAAAGCTGATCGGGGCTACTTGAATTCAGCCGATTTCAAAAAGTACCGATAAGTGACTTATCGGCACCTGGCTGCCGATAAGTTTTTATCGGGAACCAAAATTGCCGTTTTTTCCCACTTATCGGCGCTTACTGAATCGGAAAGGCTTTTTTTTGCGGAAAAATGGCGAAAAAAGCCTTTATCGGCGCTTACTGCATGAGGCCCTAAATTCTTCTGAACGACATTGGTTTCTTTCCTGTGCTGATTGCTGAAGTAAAAAAGTAATGGGGAAAAAAGTATTTGTGATCTCCCAATGGACATAAAATTAGAAGCAGTCTTCTTGATCTATACTGTGACACTGGTAGAATCGAGATGCATTCTTTAGTTTGTGTTGCTAAATCAGCGGTTTGTGCCGAATAACTTAAATCCTACTATCATCATGGATCTCAGTATGTTTTCTGCCCTCAAACATCCTGTCTGACACCATTCCAGCTTTCCAAGTAACCCAACGTGTTTCTCCGTAATGCTTCTTCAAAGGTGTGTCTGAAGTGGTGGCTCTTTATATTGGATATTGGGGACTTATGGTACCTGGAAATGAGCAAAAACAGTGTTAAAATCCTGTCACTTCTAAACGAAACAATGAAGACATATTTATTCATGTACGCCTTTGGGACACACTGTGTCCAGTATAACTATCCATAAGCTTTCAATCTGCACCAAATGTTGTCATAATACCTACATTGATCTAATCAATTCCAAAAGCTGTTACATGCATAGAGTTGTTCTTGTGGTCTAATAAATGTCTGACTAAAGATTTTGTACTTGTACTGATACCCGTCTATGGAAATGTCTAGTATTGATGCCAACATATACTGTAAAAGCTAGCAAGGGCAAGTTACAATTATGCATCCAGAAAATTATAACACTTTTTTAATGTAATTTGTGCTGAATCGTAAATACAGTGCACTCTAACACCACTTCCTCCTCTAAAATTACTTTCACTTTTCCTCCTCTGCACAAGAAAAAAAAGAAACGTTAGCATTATTCTTTTTTAAATATTTACTGTTTAGGTCTTATTGGACACATTTGGTCTTTCTCTTTTTGTAGAGTGTTGGTTTTAACAAAATAGAAATTCAAAGGTTTTTGCATGTTGTTTCAGTCTCTCTTCAAACCTTCAACAACCATATGGCAAGCAATCAGGTCTGCAATCACTGGTTTCATATTATGTAGAGCATGATTTCAGTGTTATGCTATTATCCATCTGTTTCTTTAGGAAAATACATGAACCTTTGTATAAGAGGTCAGTTGCTTCATTGCAAACTGCATTTGAGAACTTCTCTGTTCACTTGAGATTGCTTTAGTGATTCACTTCAAACAACTAGCACATCTTGTATATTCAACTGCTGAGTAAAACTGCAACAGAATTAGGCTTAGTTTAAATGTATGAGTAGAACATTTTTTGTTACAGCTAATCTTGTTTCGAGAATAAAGAAAAAAATACCAATATGCCTAGTTAGTTAAAAAATATTCAAGCATTCTGTAAAAATTTATATTTGAGATGTGTGAACCTTTCCCATCTGGTCACAAATCATGCAAAATTGGCAATTTTAATCACAGAAACACAAGGGTTTACTTAGTATCTGAGGGGCATTCGCCATATATAGATTTAGCCCATTCAATTTTGAAAACGAGCAAAATTGCCAGTTTGCGAAAGTTTTAAGTTCACAATTATGATACTGACATAGTAAATTGGGCTCCCACACCATGTGTTTCTGCATTTGAGATGGAACTTGAGTGAGAGAGGTAGTGCATACAGTAGTGTGCATATAGTGATCTGTGCATAATAATTATACACAGAGAGGGAATTGCAATAAAAGAATGATGTCTAATATTGAAAAAAGAGGAAATTGGTGTGGTGGTGGTGGCCATGGCCATCATGGTGTCCGAAGCCATTAAAGACTTATGGATGGAACTCTGAAGAAAAAATTAATATGTCCAACAAACATAGCAGTTGTACTTGATCCCGAGAAGCAACAGCCTTCTAGTGCAACAAGAAATAAAACAGAAAGGACGGTATTTCCAACAGCTTTATCTTCCTATCTCAGGAGGACAAACAACTTACAACCACCAGGCTGAAAATGGTTGTCATTAAAAAAAAAGTAGATGTTGCTGGCAAGACCAGTAGTGGCTTACAGAGAGTACCCATTGAGCCAAAACTAAGTACCTGTCTTCTGAATAAGAGGGTAGATTGTTCACGGGATGAGAGGAGGAGTATTTTTCAGTATATGGAAAGTCACCACAAGCCTAAAATTCCAGAATCTCTGTGTGTGCAAAGTACAGGGAACAACCTGCACCAGATGAAGAACTAATATGGAGAAGCTGAATGCCAAATCTTTATTTCTTCTCTTTCAAAACTCTGTCTTTTAGGAGGTAGAGTGAGAAGGGATGTATGAGGGTGGAAATAAGGCAAAGGAGAAGCTATGTACTAGCTCAGCGGTGCACAAACTGGGTGGCGCACTAGATTTTCTGGGAGCGCAGCAGTTATAGAGCTCCCGCGCTCTCCCACAGGCATTTAAATTAAATGCCGGGGGACCGCGCAAGGCCTCTATAATACACTTACCTTCCCACGACGCGTCATTCTGGTAACCCGGTGTCAAATGATGCTGCGGGGTCACGTAACTATCAGGAATGGGCGTTCTTCACGCTCCCCACACAGAGCACCCCCTTCCCGCAGGGAGCCCCTGGACATATAAAACAAACCTGCCTTACCGGCCTCCACGGCTCCTCGCCCCTGCCGCCGTCACGGGATCACTCCCCTCGGCGATTTCTCTGCTCAGCGCCGGGTGCACCCACGCCCTCCTGCACGCACACCTGCACCATCCACTGGCTCGGTTCACGTGCGTACACGAGTTACGGAGCACGCTCAGTCTGCACACTCTTCTTCCTGTCCCCAGACCTCAGGCTCCGCCCCCGCACACTGCACGGGCATACTCAGGTTACCAACACCTGGACTGTTATGCATGCACCAATCTGCAGTGTCTCCCTGTAGCTCTTCCTGTCCCGCTTTCGTTCCTAATTGGACCTTCCTGCTTTATCTAGTTCCTCTCTGCTCTCAGTCTTTGCTCGACATAGTCTCTGTATGGAAGTACTTCTGGATTCTCTCAGTGTTTTCCCAGGTTCTGACGCGGCTTGTACGACTACCCCCTCTGGCTCTCGATCTCGGCACTCCTTGGACAACGCTCACTCTGGTAACCCCTTGAACGCGGCTTGGACAACAACCTATCTCCACTCTCCACTCCCTGACTTCGGCGAGGCATCCTTCACTCTATCTCTACAACCGGTACCGGCAAGTATTGTCTACCTTACTACACCTGGCCTGGCAACGCTTCACACCACACTCCGGACACGCTCCCTTTGCTGCGGGTGCGTGTATTACCACTTCCGCCTTCAGCTCAAGGGACGGGTCTGGTCTGCGGGCAGCACCGGCGTAACAGTAACATCACGTTACCATGGCGACATGACATCACATGACGCCGCGCATCATTTGATGCCGGGGTCGAGCGGGGGGAGGATGGGAGGGTGTCAGGGCATGAGGTGCCGAGTAGAGCAGGCAGAAGTGCGCACGGGGAAACGTTTGCTCACCCCTGTAGTAACTGATGAGAAAGAGTGTAGTTGCAGAGTTTGATTAAGTGGCAGCCACTATATGTCTGTCAGGAGGTTTTATTGGGTCCTTATGGATTTAGGTTAGGCACTAAAATACTGGTTTAATCAGCTCCTTTTTTTATATATATATATATAAAAGGAAATCTGCCAATTTATGTGGATTCACATTGTCTTGTAGGGTTTGTTGTACTCAATCCTTGATCCTTTTTGGAACAATGATAGTAGGTTCATGTTACACAAGTCTATATTTTGTAGTTGTGTAAGAATCTCCTGCTTATGATGATCATTCTGAGAAGGAGGCTGGGGAAGGGAGGGGCTGCTCCAGCACTATCTTCTGCTAGAAGTGGGACTTGGTGAAATTAAGGGACTCTCTATCATGATGATTAGAAAAAAAATCAATAATTCAATACATAAAACCACTTATTAGCTTTCAATTGGGTGCATATTTATCATTGCTCCCAATATTAACCCTTTTTGTAGAATAGTAATTTGGCCAAAATGATTGCAGTTGATATGCTCCCATTTAGCTTTGTAGTGGGATAGGGCTTTAGTAAGTTCCTACAACACACTGAGCCTTAGTTGAAAATACCCAGAAGGGCCTACAGTATTTTTTGACACTGGTTCCAATACAGTAGGTTGTTGAAGTAAGAAGTCAGGCTCATAATCCTTCACACAGAAAAAGGGTGCACCTCCAAAAGACTTGTGGCCTAGGACACATGGTGGAAGATACTACATAATGTTAATTCCCATTGGGTGTTCTTTCCTCCCTCTTGCCAAAGGGGGAAGTGTGTTGGAAGGGATGGTGGTGGTGATACTGATGCTAAGAGACATGCAATCAGCAGCTGCACCAGCAGCACTTATCGGAGGCATTCTACACTATGTAATCAGGGTTTTCACCAGAATACCTATAAAGCAGCGGATATTCTTTTGAAATTGGAGGGGGCTATTGGGTGTTGTTTTTCTCCACGGTGTCTGGAGGTTGGGCTAGTGGCAGAATATAATGAAAGCAATCTGGTACAAGACTTATATAAGGGCAACGTACTGTAATTCCCATTACTGCATGCACATGTATTAGCTTCATTGTTAAGCATTTATTAAAGCAATATGAAGAAGATTACAAATAAAAAAAACACATACAATCTTTTAGTTGTGGGGCACACCATTAGGAAAGGAAATCAAAATGCTAAATACACTTGGTAGTTCTATGCAGGAGGATAACACTCAAAAACAAGTTTAAAATGTAAATTTTAGTTTACCCCTTTACTAAAACACAAAATACCTCCTCTAAAAGATAATTGTACCATGTGGTATATTTCACAAAATCCGATTGGTTGTAGAACCATGTGATACAGACATTTTGTTTTAAGGATGTGTTGTACCTCCCTTGAAGATGACATCACATCCTTAAAAAAATAGAAGCCTGTCACATGGTACAGCATCCAATCGGATTAGAGCTGTACCATCTGACACTAAAATGTGATGTCACAGGCCTTATATACGGCCTATCCCATCTCATTTGAGCTTACGAAGACGACGAGATAATATACACCCAATGGATTTAATGGATTACAAGAACAGAAAATTGAAGATTGAAGAAAATAAGAACTTACCTGAAGCTGAGGATCATTATGTCATGGATCGAGAGCTTCCAGTTGCATCGGGAATCGGAGGGTGAAGACATCTAAAGGTAAGAAAAACATTGATTGTATGTAATTTTTGTTTTTCAGGTATTTTGATTGTATTTTTTAATTTTTTGCTTGCCCTTTGACTGTCAATGTCTTTAGCTAGGCCCTTTTAGGGCTATTGATAAATAGTGACAAGCAATGCATTTTTGGACAAATGCTTGTTTTTATTTCATTGATACAGTACTAGTATGTCTTTTTGTTGATTGTTTTGTTTAATTCTTGCTTATTTTTTTATTCTTGTTTATTTTGTGTTATTGCTTTTTTTAATTCTGGCTTTTTTTTAGTGTGTGCTTTGTTTAATTCTTTTTTTGGTGTTTACTTTGTTTAAGTCTAGGTTTATTTTTAGGGATTTATGTTTTTATTGTGGTTTATTTGTGGTGATTGTTTTGTTTAATTATTGTTTTTTCTGGTGATTACTTTGTTTAATTCTTGGGGTTTTCTTGTGTTTATTTTATTGATTCTGGTTTATTGATTTATTGATTCTCCCTCACTTTTGGAACTAAGATTGTGTCCTGTGCTAATGATGGCATTTGGAGCTATGACGGGTCATCTTTACTGTGGGTGGATCCTGATTCCTGTTGCGGTCTGGGCGAACGCTGACTCCAGTTGGTAACATGTGCCGAAATTCATGAATTGCCAAAACTACTTACCTTTTTGTACGTGCATTTGATACCACCTTCACTTTATTTCAATATATTTTTATTGTACAATTAGGAGCTACCTTATCTCTATTGCCTCAGGTAGTAAGAGGGCCTGACAATTAAAGTTTGACTCTCTACAGGCAAAGATTGACGCTTTCTCCATACTACATAAAAACAACCAATCCCCAGGCATGTTGCTGTCCCTTTATGAATCTAGATCTGAGCTCAATATGTTTCTAACTGCAAAAGCAAAACAGTCTCAACTGGCCAAAGAGGAAGTTTTACAAAAAAGTGAATAAAGCAGACTCCCTCCTGGCAGCCCCACTTATAATATCCACTCAATTAGACTGCAGTCAGGCTCTTTAACCTCAAACCCAAAAGTTATAGTGGGAGAATTCCAAGACTATTATTCTAAATTATAAAATAGTAAAAAAGTACTACACAATGCCCACACAGTGGGCCAAAATAGCCAACTCTCTCCAGTCCGCCGATCTACCTTCTCTGTCTGAGAATCAGCAAGGAGCTCTGAACCAACATATAACTCAAGAAGAAGTTCAACAGGTAATTAAAAATGTAAAAGCCTCAAAAGCCCCTGGCCCAGATGGGTTCTCAAATTTATATTATAAAAAATGCAGTGGCCATATGTCCCAAATTTTGTGAAATTTGTCAGAAACTAGAGACCCCATAGAAATAAATACAGAAAGACCAGACAAATGGGCTCGTCCTACCCCCCCCCCCTTCCACCCCTCCCACCCTTCTTTTTCTTCTTTTCTACGTTCTTCTCTTTCCTTTGTTAAACCCATGAGAGATGCTTACGGAAGCGGCTGCTTCCCTAACACAACCGGAAATAGGAAGACAGACCACACTTATTCAAAAACAGTGTTATAGCAACTATTTTATTTCAGTAATGATGACGAACTGTTAATGCCCTTTGTTGTATGGACAAGTGACACTGTTAAAACATCACATGTATTCCAAGACTATATATTTGTTATGTCTCTCTAAAACAATAAAAAAAAATTGAAACAAAAAAAATAAAAAATGCAGTGATTTTCTTTCCCCCATCTGCTCTCTTTATTCAACTCTATTATAGTAGACTCCGCTTTTCCAACAAGCATGTTGCTGGCTTCTGTCTCTCTTATTCACAAGGAGGGGAAGGACCCCACAGCATGTGGGAGCTACCGCCCAATATTCTTAATTAACTCTGACATTAAAATCTTTTCTAAGATTTTGGCGAATAGACTAGTAAAGGTTCTTCCCTCTTGGGTACGTGTCGATCAGGTGGGCTTTATTCCAGGCAGATAAGCCGCAGACAATATTAGGAGGATTATAGACTTCACGGCATGGGCAGCGCAGAAAGATGAATACGCCATGTTGCTTTGCCTTGACGCAGAGAAGGCCTTTGATCATTTTGACTGGATATATAAGGAGGAAACATAGAAGCCTTCGGTATTGCGGGTATCTTTCTCAAGGCAGTCATGGTCCTCTACAAAAGTCCCACTGCAATAGTAAAAATCCACGTCTTCCCGTCTTCCCAATTTCAGATAAAAATTGGGATAAGGCAGGGGTGCCCTCTGTCTCCACTTATCTTCGCTCTTTGCACATAGCATTTAGCACCCAATTACGCTGAAATCCTAACATCTCAGTTCTGGAGGTGGGGGGTCAATCATATAAACTGGCCCTCTTCACCGGCGATGTTATTTTAACGTAACAAAACCTTTAACAACCCTACCAAACCTCTTCAATGAATTATCTACTTTGAATAAACTATTGGGCTTAAAGATAAATAACAGTAAGATGGAGGCTCTGAATATCAATCTAAGGCAGGAGACAGTTTAGCTAATCAAACTAAATTTTGATTTCAGGTGGCAGCAATCCTCACTGAAATATTTGGGAGTCTTTTTAACCAATGACTATGACTCGCTCTACCAGGCTAACTATCCCAAAATACTGAAAGCACTAAAAGCCTATCTAGCGGTATGGACTAAATGTAATATCTCTTGGATGGGGAGAGTCCAAACAGTGAAGATGACTTTACTGCCCAGGTTACTCTATCTCTTTCAGACCCTCCCCATACCCACTGCAACATCAGATATGACCAAACTCCAATCTTTGGCCTTCAAGAGACCCAGACTTAACCATAGGTTGCTAACCAGTCCTAACGGAGCAGGTGGCCTGGCACTCCTTTGCTTTCTCTCGTACTACAGAGCTGCACAAGCAAATCAGTGGGTGGCTTGGCATGCAGATCCTTAACTCAGGAGATGGGTCTCCCTGAAAGCCCATCTGATAAGCCCTGCCCCCATAGAAAATATTTTGTGGCTCTCTACCAGGGTGGGTCTTTTGAAACACCCCACTCTGCCAGCCATTACACAATCTCTTGAATATGGGACAGACTCAAGCTTAAATATAAGCTTAGCTGCTCTCAGGGGGAGACTCCTGGAGCGGATAGGACCTTGGTGGCTGAAACAGAAGGGGAACAGGCAAGGATTGTAGGGGTCACAAGCAGGGTTCGGTGGCAGGCAAGTGCAGGCGCGCATGATGTCACATGCGCGCCTGTACTTGCCGAGATCTGTGTCCTGCAGTGTTGAGCGATGTGGGCGTGGCAAGGGCATGCCAAATGCATGCATGGGGGTGCCTGTCATGTCACATGAGCGGTTCACCTATTGGCTGAACTTTGCATGTGACCCGGCCGTCGTGCGGCATAGACAAACCAGTTTGTCTCGTCACGCATCCTCTGCCTCGGCGCGCCCGTGCACGCACTATGGACACACGCATTGGCCTACATTGGTTTGGATTTGGATCCATTGGATCCACTATGGACGCAGCCTATGACAAGTGTTGCTGTTGCTGCTGAGCAGACTGACTTCCAATGCCCATGACATTTATAATGTAATATCCCCCACCACCACCAACTAGTGTTCCCAACCTCCACACCCACATCATCATCATCCTTTTTGCCAGTGGCATCATATACATTTGTCTTTATTTTTTTTAACTTTATGTGGCGGCCCAAACAAGCCATTAGCACTAACACTTAATTTTACAGATGCCACCACCACCACCACCACCACAAGTCACAAAGATAGTTAGCACTAATAGTACAGTGCTTATGGCTTGTTGAGTGTATGTCTTAACTGTATTATACCATCTCTAACATAAGGGTAGGAGGGAGGACCAAAGGACAAACTCATTTTGTTTAGATTTTTTCCCTATAACAAGAAACTCTTAGTTAGTAGTAGTGAGAGAGAAATTTATTGAGAAGTGAGAGTCTGAATGAAACAAGTTAAGCTTGAAAATGTGCAGAATGTTGTATTTTTCATCTGAGGCTGTTTTACACTAGTACCAAGTGGCCATTGAAGTACTGATCTGGACTAGTTCACACAAAGAGGAAGATGGTGGTGGTGGCGATACCACTGATACTGTAATTTGTAATATCTATACTGGATATTGATTAAAAGGATCATAAAGCATCAAATATTATTTTTAAAATTAGAGGGTGTAAATGAGTTGGGTTTCTCTGAGTGGCCTAGAAGTTGGGCTAGTGACAGGACTCAGGAGATAATGTAAGCAACCTTGTGGATACATTGCATTAGGGATTCCTGATTCACATTCCCTAATTTATCCATTTACTCAACTTGATAGTTTTCAGATAGGCCTGTGTGAGAAGTGCTGGAAATATAATCAGCATTGAGAGAAATCTGCAGCCACTGGAGCTACTCGTACACATCTTATAAATAATGTTGCCTGCAGCACTGTAGTATTAACCTACCTTTACACAACCTTAAAGACGAGGCACCCACCCGGGGGGAGGAACCCAACCATGTACCTGCTATAGCGACTCTTGACTTGAGCACTGATGTGAAGCAACAGGGTCTAGTGACATTAGGATGAGAGCGAAAACCACCTGTAAGAAGTGAGCAAATGATACTATTACTTAATAAAATAAAATATATATGTATTTTTACCATTTGTTCTAGATTAGCTAGTCTTATTTGCCTATGTTAATAGTGGCAATTATATATAAAGGCAAGATCAGCCTAATGCCAGCCTGGATAGGCGATAAAAATTAGCAATATTTTTCTTGGGTAGATTAATGTTGTATCGACAGGTTTCAGAGTTTAGTAAGTAACATGTCAATAGATAATCAGCTGGTAATCCTTGATTTGCACACATTACATGTTCATTTGCACTATTGTAGTTAAATGTAACCATTGCATACAGTATGTAATTATAAGATGCATACTCATTTGTGTGCTAATTAGCGATCCTGCCGTTACATTTATCCCACACTTATCGCTGCAATAAAATGAGAGTTAGCGCTGAATTATTTAAGTGTAAATCTTTAGTAAATATGTCTGGAAAAATAATATTTTTTGGTCATTAATGCACAGCGATATCCATATCTAAATGTAATAAATGTTGGCCATAGAGCATATTGCAATTATATACATGTGTCAACATTTACTGTACTATAATTCTGTTATTAATCCTGTATTTAATCATGATTATAAGTACTGTATTGTATAGTAGTATTTAGGAAATGCACAGAAAATCATTTTCTTTATTATACTCATGATCTCGGCTAGGAATGTGATGCAACAAAAGGTGTTCTGAAATTTTAATTTGGTGAAAGTCTATCATCTCAATATTAAAAACAATAACTGGCAATGCTTATAGACTCAAATAAAAAAATAATGTGGGTAATAAAATTATAGAATTTCTATAATAGTGCAATTATAACAAAATGTGCTTTTAACTTTCTTAAATTGTCAGAGTCCATTACATTGACTGCAATTTAAAATATGGGTTTTTGTATTTCGTGCATAATGTTTCCAAAATTGCAGATAGAAAATCAACCATAAAAAAAGGGAAAATATAATGCTAATCTGTAAAAATAGGATAATACCTATCTTCAAATAAACAAAATAAAATAAATAATATAATGTAAAGACATACAATATACAAAAATAATAAACAAAAAAGAGATACAGAAGGTGAAATACAAACACATGTATGCAAAATCAACAAACATATAAAAAAAGAACAAATTAGCAACATTATAACATTTAAAAGAAAAACATATTTTTCAAGATTTGTACATTGAAAAAATCCCCAGAATTACAAATTAAACATATTGAATCATTTAGGATTTTTGGTTTTACAAAATTTTGTAATATGGCTTTTGCAAGAGAGAGTCTGACTTTGTTTGTTGCACTTATTGTATTTCCCTGTACTGTATTGTCTCTTTTGTAAAATGCTGAGTGGAAAGTGGGTGTTATATATATGAAGATATACTTACATAGTGTACATACATAAGAAAGTGTTGTTCTCTCTCTTTCTCTGGGGCCTATTCTAGTAGGTTTGATAACTTTGCTGCCATCTCAAATGGTTTGGGATGACCCCGCCGAACAATTTGTCATTTATGTTATCATGGTATTCAGAAAGAATCTGAAAACATCTCAAACCGTGAGGTAGGAAAATGCCAATCCTGCTCGGCTTAGCAGCAATGTGATCTCAGCTTTTTTCTAAGTTCTCCCCTTGCGATCTTCTCGCAATCTGAGCTGCAAAGAGAGAGTGGCCTCTCCCTGCGCAGCTCTCACAGGCGATCACTGTGTTTTTATTTTAATTTGAATACTAGTATGCAGGAGCAGGGGGTTTCCGAAGCTGAACCGCATTAATTTCAGGTCTAGGGACCCCTCCTTCCTGAGTTACAGGCCCCTATGCATTTAAATGTCCCGGTCACGTGACACGGGAGATTTAAACATTGCAAGGGGATACCGGCACCTCATAACGGAGCCTGTAACTCAGGAAGCAGGGGATCCCCGGCCCTGAAATCAATGCGGTTCAGCTACGGAGACACTCTGCTCCCGCACACTAGTATTCAAATTTAAATAAAAACAGCTTAATTACCTTACTGTAGCTATCTACCAGGCAATGAAGGGATTCAACCAGGGTACCCTGTTTATTGGGGGCAGAGAGGGTGGATGAAGGGAGTAGTTGCCCCAAGGTGCGTGGTTAGCTCTGATGGGAAGGTTGTTGGAGGAGTTAACCCCTTCACTACCATAGTGGCAGGAATTGCTATGGTAATGAAGGGGTTAACCACTCCTGCTACCCACCTGAGAGGCCTAACCACCCACCCTTGGGGGTAACTACTCCCATCACCCAATCCCTCTACCCCCAACAAACATTAAAAAACAGAACAACCCTACTACCCACCTCCTCTACCACTAACAACCCCCCCCCCAACACATACAGTACAGTAATGTGCAAAATTACTATTATCTAGATTTGGATAATAGCTCATTTGCCTATTTAAAATAAAACATATCCAGTCAGCATAAAGTAAATACAACTTCTACTTACCCCTGCCAGGATGAATACCATCCTAGTCTTCCTCCATGTCCATGTCCAGCAACATAACAATAAAAAAGACAAATTAATGGCCCATAACCCCTTAATCACCATAGCGAATAGTACTGCTATTGTAATTAGGGGTAAACCCTCCTCACCCGCAACCCACCTGGGCAGCCTAACCACCCTCCCCGGGGCAACTACCCTCACCCTCTACCCATTGATTGGCACAGTGGTACACCAATTATATGGGCATGATAAGCCACTATGTCAGTCAATAGGCAACCAATCAAAAAAGCCAATCACCAAAAATAAACCAGAATAAAAAAATCAATCACCAAAAATAAACCAAGAATTAAACAAAGCAAACACCAGAAAAAACAATAATTAAACAAAGCAATCACCAAAAATAAACTACAATAAAATAATCAATCCAAAAATAAACGAAGAATTAAGGGGTTAAGGGCTATTAGTTTGTATTTTTTTGTACTTTTCTGCCCATGGAGGACATGGACATGGAGGATGGTGATGAGGACAGCCTTCATCCTGGCAGGGGTAAGTAGAAGTTTAATTTTCTTTATGCTGTCTGGATAATGTTTTATTTTGAATCGGAAAATGACCTACTGTATTATCCTTTTCTGGATACTAGTAATTTTGCCCATTACTGTACAGCAATGTAAAAGCTTTTGTGGTTAGAGGGGGTGCCCATTCATTCCCATTGGGGTTATTTTTGCTCCCATTGAGGGCATAGGTAACCACACTGGCAATGAATGGGTGTATTGTCTAGTATTGTTTTAATGTGTATTATGGGTAGCATGGGTGGGTGAAGGTGGTATTGGGCCCATGGTGGGTGATTATGCCTACCAGGTGGGTAGCGGGAGGGCTTAACCCCTTTATTACTTTAGCATTTGTAACCACTAAGGTAATGAAGGCGTTAAATCCTCCCGCTACACCCCCCACCATAGGCTAAATACCACCTTCACCCACCCTTGCTACCCCTAATAAACCGGGCACTGGTAGTTAACCCCTTCATTGCCTTAGCGTTTAGCCGCTAAGGTAAATAAGCTGCCTGTTAATGTATTTTTATTGCATTGGATAGAAGCAGGGCTATTTGGAGCTGGTATTAATGCATATCAGCTCCGGAGTTTCCCTGCATCAATACGATGCAGGAAAAATGCATTTTTTTCTGTCCTGCTATCAGATCCCATGTTACCACCCTAGGGCTGGGGGGTGAAATCTTTGATAAACTAGCTATTCCAGAACCCGATGAGATTCACTAGGCTAATAGAATAGCATGATTTTATGAAAATGGCGCTTTTGTGGTGTTTGGCAGCTCCCGCTCAGTGAGTTTGGTCAGCAGCAAGAATTCTCGGGACAATGCAGTCCCCGTATGAGTTTGGCAACTCATCGAGGCTTTCTGAATAACTTCCTACAGTAGCAACATTTTGCAGGAACAGCTCAGAATAGTCGATGTGTTTGTTATCAAACCTACTAGAATAGGCCCTGTGTGTCTCTTTCTTTCCTTTCCAGACTTTTATAATTTCACCAATTCCTGCAGCATCTAAGACTAATTGAATGCATTTTTTTTAACCCTATGACATTTAACAAACTATTTAGTGAAAATGGGAAATAAAAAAAATAAATTGCAAAAAATATTTCTTACACAGTTGGGACACTTTTGCATCTTGCGCATGAGCTATGGCAATGAAATATTCTCAGGAGTAGATACCTATTAAACTTACTTTTTTTGTGGAAATAATGTAGCAGTTTATATATTCAAAATATTTTTTTTTAGAGCTCGTTACATGTATGCATGGCAAATAAAGTCTGTTATGAAAATCTGCAAATGTCAGGAGAGTTACATTTCAAAATTATGCATAGTTCTTGGTCAATAAATACAGTATGTACATCCATCTAGTAGCCATTTATGGACTTCCTCTCCATGAATTGATCTAGTCCTTTTTTAAAGCTACTATATTAATGCTACTTTTTGTCATAACTTCTAGATGTAGCAAATTCCAAAGGTTATGCAGAGTGAAAAACTTTAACTATGCTTCACAATTGTACCCTGTTCTTTAAAGCAGGGGTGCGCATAATGGGGGGTGTGACACTCAGAGGAGGCACAAGATTCTCTGTGGGGGTCGCGGGGGTTACAGAGGCCTTGCACGCTTCCTAAAGGCATTTAAATTAAGTACCGGGAAGCGGCAAAGCCCTCTGTAACTTCCCTTACCTTGGTTCAGACGGCTTCTGGTGACACATCGCCATGGCAACACAGCATCAAATGACACTGCGGGTCATGTCACGTCATGATGCCAGAACACCAGAGCCAAGGTTAGGAGGTAGTGCGAGGAGAAGGGACATCTGACAGGGGGGCGCAGGGAGAAAATATTGTGCTCCCCTGCCTTAAAGGATCATTGCAATGAAAAATAATGTTGATTAGATATGAAGCAAAGGGTCTCTAGAGCTGAACCACATTAATTTCATCTCTGCTGACTCCCTACTTCCCTCCTTAGGTGCTGCAAGTATCTCATGGAGGTTTAAAGTTTCCACATCACCTGGAATGTGATGCATTATGTTGTTACTTCCTATGAACTCCGGTGCCGCAAAACATTTAAATCTCCAAATTCTTCAACCAGCCGAGGATGCTACCTGCATGACCTAAGGAAGTATGTATCTCAGGCAGCATGGGTCCCGAATCTGAAATTAATGCGGTTCAACTCCGGGGAGGGGGATTTTTTATGAGTTTGATTTGCTACAGGTACTGTATGAGCAGCACAGCTGTTTTAGCTCACTTCTAGAGCTGCTGCCTTGAATAGCAGAGGTTGTGGGTGTGACTAGGAGATAGTAAACAGAGAACATAAGGTAGTATCTTACAAAATATATATATGCTGCTATTCTTTAGTATTGTAGTAATTGCTTTAGCTCTGTATACGTTATTTCTAGATGCAAAAGAGCCGACACTCTAATTAGTGTTCTAACATTTTCAAAGGACTCCTCGCCTCTGTTGCAATATATTTCAGTAAGACATTTGGAATGTAAAAAAAGAAAGGAGAGGGTGGATCAGAGCTGGTAAACTGGTAAAGCATGGTCAAGATGGGTAATATAGATGTTGCAGGAGTTATTGTCTCTGACATTGGGAGAAACTGTGTGACCGTGATCGTGGCTACCGCAGTGCAGGAGGTAAAATCTGGAAGGACTAATTCTGGAGCTGCAGCGTTTTGCTTTTTGCCTTTTCTGTATATATTGTTTGGACAATACACGGAGGAGACAGAAACAAATTATTTTGGAACAGGAAAAAACCTAATAGAAGGAAAATAAGAATAAACTCTATTGAAATTCTAATACTGATTAGGGTGTGTGTCCTAAATGCATGACTAGTATGATGCAAATCATGTAGAAATAAATAGCGTGTAAGTCTATTTCTTTGTAACATTTTTTTCATCCTGCTGTTTCCCTGCTTATTAGATTCTAAACTGAGACAAAACCTACTTGGATTTTTTTTATTGTCGAGCCTTGGCTGTATTACATTGGACAGACTCATTCTGACTCTTATACAAACCACTGGTGTTCTCAGTGTGTCGGCATCCAGACTGGAAATGGATTAATTATTGCTAATAATACAAAAGTGTATCCAACTCCAACAGTGGGTTCTGATCCTCTTGGGCCTGAAATCACCCCCTTCCTCATAATGTGTCCTGAAATGGGAACCAAACCCCTTAACTCATGCAAAATAGACTCTCCAATACTCCCAAGTCCTACAGTAAGCTGTCCATAAACCAGGAGCCATCACTCTCCCATAGGATCCGTATGCAGTTTGTTCTGAAACCTCTGCAACCTGAAAGAGACATAGAGCATTGGCCACACCATTCTCAACCCTCTGCATGTATTTAGCTCTAAATCAAATGTTTCTTTAAAGACACTGCAACGCAAAAGCCCTGTGCAACAGGACCCATGGTGGAGAAGATGGCAGGATACTATTCTCTGCAGCCACCACCCATATTGTCAGATTTAAAACTTTTGAATGGAAAAAATTTAATAATGAGAATTGAGCAATGTCTCCACACTACTGGAGGGGTGCTAATTGGGAACTGTTAAACTGAACAATATTAACAAAGGAAGACCATAAAGATGTACTCAAAGACTTCTACAGAATAATAGAAACAAAATATAACTTTAAATATAATAATACACTGAAAGGCAAACTATTATGGAGAGAACTACCAATGGTTCAAAAAGGATTAAATTGCAGTTGTGACTGTGTAGTTGACACATCAGACACTAGCATGTGAACTGTGTTTACTGTCAATGATAGTCATTTGGAATAACAGTGTCAGTGAGGAAACTGCAATGCTAAGCCCCCGCAGGGGTTAATGATAACTGTGCGAGTTAAACTGGTGAGTATATAAACAGTAATAAAGATGCCCACAGACCACTACAGTATACTCTGTTAGTGAATATAAATATTACTGAATATTGCACTAGAGCTATGTATCTCAATCAAAGGTGCTCCCTTGTAACTGTGCCAAGTACTGTATCTGTAGTTCAATGTGATTGAGTACCTCAGAAGCCACACTGATTCCTGATCAAAAGACCTCTGCACCTTTCCCGGGGCCTGTAGACCTTCTCTGAATTACATCTTGGCACGACAAACTACACCTCATGATCCGGTTGCTCCCTCTGTCCAATCATTAATCTTGGGCCCTTCTTCCATGCCGCTTCCTGCATCTCTGCAAGCCATCTCTGGATCAGTCCCCCTGCAGCCTCCACCAGTCTCCATAATGGCTGCTATCCTATTCCCACTGGCCTACCTGTACGATTATATATGTGTGGGCTTCTCCACCTGATCTAATGGAAAAGAGGTTGGAGTGCAGTAACCCTATACCTCAAAACTCCACTCCCCACCCCTAGATAATACACATCACTTCTTTCTATCCCAGTCCAGCCAATTTATTCAAGACAAATCAACCAAAGGGGACCCTCGGCATGTAGTCATGTCACCATATTAGTTTTCGGATCTCTAAAAGTTGACCTTTATACTTGAATGTTTTAGTGGCTGTTATAGGAGAATATATGATTCAGTTTTGTTTTTGAAACATAGGGGCTTATTCTGTAAACTCCGTTAGCGCTTTTAACAGAATTTACAGAATAAGCCCCAGAGGGTACTAATCAGTAAAGAACTACCAATCAAACTTTGAGAGACCCAAGTTTTAAAATAGCTAGTATCTCATTGTACTAGGTAGTAATTTCCTTTACTCCCATCATGTAGATAATAGAAACTGTGTTACAAAACTGAGATGCATATACATAGTAACTATCCTTACAGGTGAAGCCTAATAATGACATTTTATTGTTAAATTTATCAATTGTAGTACTGGAATTAAATATTTTAAGATTTATACATTTAAACATAGTTGAGTGATCATGACCCAGAAAAAAATAATTTCCCAGAAATATTAACACAGTGGGGGTCCCTTCATATGAATGGGACTCCCGCAGCATTAATCCTCCTTGGCCAGCCACCAGTCTATAAAAGCTGCGAAGAGAGATCATAGAGAATCAGTCTATATCTGTTTCTCCCAGCACAGCCCTTACAATAGTTTTTATTATTTGTATTATTATTTTTAGAACACAGTATTGAAGCAGGGGGTCTTCGGAGCTTCAGACCATTCATTTTAGGTCTTGGGATCACCTGTTTCCCATGATACAGACATCTTAATGGCCTACGTGACCCAGATATGAAATGAATGGGATTCAGCTCCAGAGACCCTCTGCTTTAATACCATGTTCTAAAAATAACAATAATAAAATAAAAAGCAAAGCATCTTTACCATAGTGGCTAACTGCTATGGTAATGAAGGGGTTAAATCCTCCAGCCTCCCCCACCCTGTGGTAACAAAATACACATTACAATAAAATCAAACACTAGCTATTTAATACATTTATTGTCCCTATGACTACCTATGCACAGATACCCACATTGGCAATCAATAGACAACCTATAGTAAATACAATTAGTACTTACCACAACAAGGATGGGGGCCGTCCTCCTCCTCATGCACAGTGGCACCAATATCTAATAAAGGGCTGATGCCAAACCATTAAAACATGGCCTACTGGACGGTAACCATTGTATTACCTTATTGTGTAGTAACTGCTAAGGTAATTAAGGAATTAACTCCTTCTGCTAACCCCCCTACCCCCCCCCCCCTTGGGAGGCCTTACCACCCACCCTGAGGCAACTAACTTCTTCACCCACCTTCTCTACCCCCAACAAACCCCCCAATACACACAGTAATGGGCAATAGTCCTATTAGCCAAATAGCCATTTGTAGAAAGAGGTTACCCACAAGTCAGAGAAGGAGGCCCTACATAAATTACAAATGAATAAATCTATTGTTATCAAGGGGGCAGATAAGGGAGGGGCCATCGTGGTTCAGAGTACATTACAGTATAAAGAGGAGGCTATTCGCCAACTAACTGACAAATTATCCTACTCTGTTCTGCGTGATGACCCTACTCCCATATTCTTGAAACAACTCAGGTCACTTCTAGAAGAAGGATCCCTTTTAGGGGTTCTTGGACATACAGAATGTGAATTTCTTTTTGATGCATATCCGGTCATTCCTGTGTTTCACCATCTCCCAAAGATCCATAAGACGTTGGTCTCTCCTCCTGGAAGACCAATAGTTGCTAGTATTGGATCTTTGGGAGATGGTGTGTCAAGATACATAGACCATTATTTGCAATCATTTGTACGGTCCTTGCCCTCCTATATCAGGGATAGTGGTGACCTCCTGGAACTACTTAAGTCGGTGGATTGGAAAGGGGGCTACATCTGGGTCACACTAGATGTGGCCTCCCTATACACAATTATTGCACATCAGCATGGGATGGCAGCTGTCAGGTCCTATTTAGATCACTCCTCACTTTCACTTGTTCAAAGTAGTTTTATTATGAATTGTATTCACTTTTTACTTCATCACAATCATTTCTTGTTTGATGGGACTTTTTATCTCCAAACACGTGGAACCGCTATGGGTACCAGCTTCGCTCCATCATACGCCAACCTGTTTTTAGGTTGGTGGGAGTCGGTCCACGTGTTTGGAGATAACAACCCCTATCGACAATTTATCACTTTTTATCGGCGCTATATAGATGATTTAATTTTTATTTGGGAAGGAGGTGTTGATTCACTATTATTGTTTATAGATTATCTTAACACGAATGATTTAAATTTAAAATTCACTCACACCTATGATTTTCACCATATCCAATATTTAGACTTGTTATTATTTATCGATATGGATATGAAAATCAGTTCGGATGTATATAGAAAACACAATTCACGGAACACATATTTGAGAGCTGACAGCTGTCATCCCCGGTCTTTATTAAAATCTATTCCAAAAGGACAATTCATACGACTTAGGCGTATCTGTACGAACAATGAGGATTTTGTTAAACAATCTCAAGAAATGCTATTAAGATTTGTAGAAAGAGGTTACCCACACTCTGATTTGCAAACATCACTTAAAGAGGTCGCAAGCATGAACAGGAATGACCTTTTGACAAAGCAAGGTAAAACAAAAGAAAAATGGGAGGGGGCAGATCCAGTGTTTATAACTCAATATAGTACTCAGGCTAACTGTATAAAGAATATTGTTAGAAAGCACTGGCCTACCCTATCCGCAGATCCACTGCTTCAAAAGGTATACTTGGGAGGGCCACGATTTGTTTTCAGGAGAGCTAAGACTATAGCCAATTATGTGTCGAGAAGTCTTTTTTCATCAGTGCCAGGTCAGGATCGTAATCTTCCCACAGGTTGCTTTAAGTGTCTTAAATGCGTGTCATGTACACACATGGAGTCATGTAAAGAATTTGTATCTAACAGTACAGGGCAACGATTCCCTATAACATCTTTCATTAATTGCGATACCACATTCACAGTCTACCTTTTGGATTGTGGATGTGGTAAACAGTACGTAGGACGTACCACCAGAGCGCTGAAGGCTAGGATGAGGGAGCACATAAGACTTATCAAATTAGGAGACTTGACCCATCCTGTCGCCCAACACTTCACCAACTGCAGATTGGGGAATATAAAAAATCTGAAATACAGGGGTATTGAACATATTCCTAAACCGATTAGGGGAGGAAATAGAACAGTCTCATTAGACAAGAAGGAACTATATTGGATCTTTACCCTAAATACTAAGATACCAAATGGTCTAAATTCAGATTGGGATCTCACTCCATTCTTGCATTAATATGTTCTGATAGATAATGCATAATATTGCCAAATCTATTGTCTGCTTTCACGTGACACTTGTCAAAGCAATTATGCATTCATTGCTATAAAGAATTATGCTTTTATTGCTATAAAGAATTCTCCAGTATATTATACCTAAACATATATATCACACATGGGGTGAGGAACAAGAGGATAACGGTGCTTAACTATTATATAGATGTGTTATTTATTTATACACATACGAGTAATTTCAACTTTATGCACTGTTTGGCATGACTTGTTCATCATCCCATGATCATGAATATCAGCTTATGTTTTTAGTATACCCATAGGATTTTCTTCACGGTTTCTTTTAACCATTTCATTACAGGTTTTTTGATCTACACCTCTTGATCACATTCTCCCCTTTATGTATAAAATTAAGTAAAATTAAGTAAATTAAATAAATAAAGAAATTAATAATTAGATACCTTATTTTGATATCATTACTTTTTAAGTTTTTGTTTGTGCATTATGGGAGATTGTGTGTCATGATCTATTATACAATGTTGTTTTAGTTTTCCCAGATATTGATCATAGTATTTACACATTATGTATGTACATGATTTACTATTGTGGGGTTTTAAAAGCGTTTATTTTGTGTTAGATTTATTCATTTTAGTATTTTGTATGTTTGTATATTCGTAGGATGTGGAAGGATATCGTTTCTTTCCCCCTACGCCTTATCAGATAGGTTTTAACATGTTATAAAGGCATTGTGTAGCCAGGTCTTGTATGTATGTAGCCTTATTTGGATGCTCTAATATGAAATTGTCAATTGTCAATAAAGTTTGTCATATCTGTATACACGCAGTGCGCGCTGACGTCACCGTTGCGCGACGCGCATGACGCGCCACTTGTGACGCGGCTAAGCGCCGAGCGGACGGGGAGGTTTTGGCGGGAAACTGAGGGTAACTGAGAGACCAGGTAAGAGGGGATCGATATGCACCTTGATAAAGAGCGTTGCTCGAAACGCGTTGGTGGGGGCCCGTGGGCTCACTGTATGGTTATGGTTTGAACCATTAAAACTTTTTATGGGACACACACTCTCTCGCAGATTGTTTTTTCCAACCCTGTATTCAGTTGTGCTCCAACCTTCCTACACTGTTTGCTGTCACCCTTGGAAGACCGGATGCACCTACCAGAGGAGGTATACCATGAAGACCATCCAGTCGTGAGTAACATTACTCTTACACCTTTACATCTTTTATTGTTCCACAGCGATATATCTGACTGGACACTAGCTAGTGGGAGTTGTTACTTATATTAGTGGAACTTCATCCAGGCCATCGTGTTATAGTTCAAATAGGTGTATATTCAACAGGATTTTTTGGTTGGTTCAATGCTCCTGGTACCCCTAGGATCTCTACAGATGGAATTATTCTGTTAAAGGACTTTATTGCCGTTTTGATCTATGTTTTTGAGCACCATACAGCATTTTTTACGTTTACTCTGTCTTTGATACTCTACTCAAACCACCCTCAGCTGCTTCTCCTTCCTCCATCTCCGCTCAGAACTTTGCTGACTATTTTAAGGAAAAGGTGGAATCCATACGGCACAACATCCCCTCTGTTTCTTCCCCCCATCCTACACCTCTTCCTAACTCTCCTCCTGCCTTCCTTGACTCTTTTTCCACTGTCTCAGAGGAGGATGTGTCGCTGTTGATCGCCTCTTCTCCCTCTACCACTTGCCCTCTTGACCCCATTCCCTCCCATCTCCTAAAACCTCTAGCTCCTACTATAATCCCTACGCTTACACACATTTTTAACTCCTCCCTCTGCTCTGGAACCTTTCCATCCTCCTTCAAACATGCAACAGTCATACCATTACTCAAAAACAGCAAGCTTGACCCTACCTGTCTTTCTAACTATCGACCTGTCTCCCTCCTGCCTTTTGCCTCTAAACTCCTTGAACGTCTTGTATTCTCTCGCTTGCTCCATTTTCTCAACACCTATTCTCTCCTAGACCCTCTACAATCTGGCTTCCGCACTGCTCACTCCACCGAAACAGCCCTCACTAAAATAACTGACGACCTCCATGCTGCCAAAGACAGAGGTCATTACACTCTGCTCATATTACTCGACCTCTCTGCAGCATTTGACACAGTGGACCACCCTCTTCTCCTCCACATTCTCCATACTCTAGGTATTCGGAACAAAGCTCTATCCTGGATCTCATCCTACCTCTCCCATCGTACTTTTAGTGTCTCTTCTGCTAACACCTCCTCCTCCTCTATTGATCTCTCTGTGGGGGTACCCCAGGGCTCTGTCCTGGGACCTCTTCTCTTTTCTCTGTACACACTCTCTCTAGGTGACCTAATAACATCTTTTGGGTTTAATTATCACCTCTATGCCGATGACACACAAATATACTTTTCAACACCTGACCTTACACCTGCTGTACAAACCAAAGTTTCTGAATGTCTCTCTGCTATATCATCCTGGATGGCCCTCTGACGCCTTAAACTCAACATGGCTAAAACAGAGCTCCTCATACGCGTTCTTCTCAAGGATGTCTTCTTTCTACCCCCTTTGTATCTAAAGCCCTCTCCCGCCTTAAACCTTTTTCACTGACTGCCCCACACCTCTGGAATGCCCTTCCCCTCAGTACCCGACTAGCACCCTCTCTATACACCTTTAAGACCCACCTTAAGACACACTTGCTTAAAGAAGCATATGAATAGCACTGTGGATATTCTGAACACGATACAGCTTGGCCCCCTGCAGACGCACTTACCAGAACTCCCTCCTACTGTCTCTGTACGTTCTACCTACCTACCAATTAGACTGTAAGCTCCTCGGGGCAGGGACTCCTCTTCAGAAATGTTACTTTAATGTCTAAAGCACTTATTCCCATGATCTGTTATTTATATTATCTGTTATTTATTTGATTACCACGTGTATTACTACTGTGAAGCGCTATGTACACTAATGGCGCTATATAAATAAAGACATACAATAAAATACAATACAATGTGAGGCCGGCCATGTTTCTTTTAATGACGTAATCTTAAATGCAATTGAAGCAAAGCCATTCTGATTGGCTGTGCTTTCATTGCCTTTTTATGACGTCATCATTTTAATTTTTATCGGCCAAAACACATGGTTTTCACGGCCCAATCAGGGCCGTGGGAACCATATGACGAAAATGTGACGTCATAGGCCTTTAAAAGCCTATGTCGTCTCATTTTGAAGCCAGACGCCGAGGAGGAAGGACCTGCGGAGAAGAAAGAAGACCAGGGCGTGGCCGAAGATGGAAAGAAGACCCCGCCCCGCCCGGAAGAAAATAGAAAAAGAAGAATACAGATGAAGATGAAGATGGATTACAATTAGAAGACCCGTGGATTGATTTGGATTTTTAGTGTAATGTTTATTTTTTTATGGTTTATTATTTTATTGGTTCCTGTGCTTGGTGGATTGGTTCGTGAGTAAGCTGCGCAACGGGAGTCGGTGGGGCCAAGTAATGGTAAGTGAACTAAAGAAATGTATTTTATTTACACAGGCGGCACACTTTATTTGAGTGTGGCTCATTCTGCAAGCCGGGATATGTCCCGGCTTGCGAGCCGCACTCCCTCGGCGTGCCGCGCATCACCGATGCACGGTCACGCGTCATCGGGTGCCTGTGCCACCTGTACGCGTGCCCAGGGCTCCCCGAGGGAGCCCTGGTGTCGCGCAGATGTGAGAATGGCGGCGGGACGTTCCGGGGGACCCGGCGGACCCGGTGAGGAGAGGGGGAAGCCCTGATCGGCGGGCCTCTCCTCCGAGGCTTCGGCGCGTGCCCGGGACATCCCGGCGTGCGCCAGGTTACTGTCACGGCCGAGACTGGGCAAATGCTCAAATAAACTCGGCCGCGACAGTAACTTGTTAATTTTTTTAAAAGCTTTTTTAACATGTGTATTTTTTTTTGTGGTATATCATTTCTTGCAACTGTATGTATGTATGTATATATGTCTAGAGAGATATATACATACAGGGTAAGAAATGATGTTGTTTTAAAATCTTTCTTTCATGTGTTTTAAAATAATTTGTCTATGCTGCTATGCTTTATTGTGTGTTTAAAGTATTTTAAAATTAGATAGATGTAATTGTTGATATTGTATTGTGTGCTTGTGTTCAGGGTTAGCCTTGGTTTTAAAGTTTGTATTCTGGTTGGTACTTATATTTTTTCACATGCTAAATTGTTCGGCTCCAGGCGTCAATTAGTTAATTGTTTCATTGTTAGGGATGGACTGTCAATTGTTTAGGGATGTAAATAATGATTGTTAATTGATTTTTGTTTACTTGATTGATTAAAATAGTTGACTTGTTTGGAGGTAGAGTATTTGTATTTAGCTTGCAATGATATTGTTCACATTCATTTGCAGAATGTATATGGTGCATAGATTTTATGCATCATTTATACAATGTAAATGCAATGTATTGATTGGAATGTGAGGTTTTTCATTGGCATTTGATGATTTAGATTGTAAGATCAGTTAGGATTATTAAAGGAAATTCATTGTAATGTAGTGTGTCTGTATGGAGAAGTGTTATTTGTAGTACAGTATGATTTCGATAACCCTTCTACATTTATTTGTATATTGGTTCATCATGTGTGTGTATATACTGTGTATATATATATATATATATATATATATATATATATATATATATATATATATATATAGGGATTGTTGTTTTTTATATATATACATATATATTTATTTAAATTCATGTATTTATTTATTTATTTAGATTTATTTATTAATTGTGGGGCTGCTGTGCGTGAATTTTTTTATTGTGGGTAGCGGGGGTGGGTGAAGGGGGTATAAATAAATAAATACATGAATATAAATAAATACATTTAAAATACATTTTTATTCATACTGTAGATGTGCAGGGGGTCTCCGGAGCTGAACCGCTTTGGTTTTAGGTCTGGGGACCCCCTGCTTCCCGAGATACAGGCCCCTTTAGGGGGTGCCGGTATTCCTCTGCTTTGTTTACATGCTGCGGTCACGTGATCGGGACCTTAAATGCAGAGGGATACCGGCACCTCATAAAGGGGGCTGTATATTGGGGAGCAGGGGGTCCCCGGACCTGAAACCAACACGGTTCAGCTCCGGAGACCCCCTGCACATCTACACTATGAATAAAAATGTATTTTAAATAATTTTTAATGTTCCGATGTTTGCGCAGAGAGAGCAGCGGATCTCTCTCTGCTGCAAACACATCTCACCAGGGGACGGCCTATAGTATCATTGATGTGCATATACAGTACTGTATGTGTACAGTACTGTATGTTAGGGGTTATAGGGGTTGTTGTTATACAGTATATATATATATTATATATATATATATATATATATATATATATATATATATACTGCATTACAATTCATGAATTTATGCCATCTGGCGGACACGCGAAGCATTGCAGCCTATTAAATCCTGAACCATTATCAATTAACACATCAACTGCGCGTCAGCCGGGCATGACCCCTGGCTGGGAACGCAGCATGCTCCGGGTGAACAGTGTCGCATTCCGGGAACAAGCCAGGGACAAACCGGTGATTTGTTAGAATAAAGTGTGCCGCAACAGTATGCTTACATATCCCCCTGTATGTTTCACTACTTTATGTCTTGGTAGTTCTTCAAAGAAAACCATACATTGTAAGATTATTCTGGTTCATTTCTAATCGAGAAGCTTTTCTGTATCTTTTTAGATCTCATTATTCTGACCCAATCCAGTTCCTACTGAACTAAAATCTTCTGAGCTTGCACTTCCCAAGTACTTTCTTGTAAAATGTCCCAGTTTAATGCAACGACCTTACTTTTCAGAAAAACTAATGAAGGGAAATGACAGGAGGCCTCTTTAAAATAGATAAATATAATATTATTACCATATTTTGTCATATTATTGTTATGCCAGAGTGTGGGTAACCTCTTTCTACAAATCTTAATAGCATTTCTTGAGATTGTTTAACAAAATCCTCATTGTTCGTACAGATACGCCTAAGTCGTATGAATTGTCCTTTTGGAATAGATTTTAATAAAGACCGGGGATGACAGCTGTCAGCTCTCAAATATGTGTTCCGTGAATTGTGTTTTCTATATACATCCGAACTGATTTTCATATCCATATCGATAAATAATAACAAGTCTAAATATTGGATATGGTGAAAATCATAGGTGTGAGTGAATTTTAAATTTAAATCATTCGTGTTAAGATAATCTATAAACAATAATAGTTGGGAAGGAGGTGTTGATTCACTATTATTGTTTATAGATTATCTTAACACGAATGATTTAAATTTAAAATTTAAAATTCACTCACACCTATGATTTTCACCATATCCAATATTTAGACTTGTGGAGAATCAGATTTTTCAGATAGTGATACATTCTCTCATGCCTCTACCTCCCATCAGGCCGAACAACACACACATGAACAACATGACTTAAGAACACAGAGAGACTATAAAGGGGACACCTTGGGTCAAGGACGTGGTAGGCGGGATAGCAGTGACAACAAAGATTACCCAACTAAGACATATTTTGGGTCCTCAAAAAACTGGGAGCGACCAAACGCACAAGAAGAGGGACAAAAAGAAGACAAAAGAAATCCAACAAAAAGGAAGAAGAACTCCTAATTAAAAACACTGGGGTTATTAATTTGTCTAATATACAACTGACAAGTGCGGAACTCTCAGTATTGGATAAAGGACTAAAGTTTGCACCAGTATCCAAGCTGAAACTATTTGACACCATTGTAGATCTTAACAAATATATCCGAAAACTTACTCTAAAAAGATTCTTTGAGGGGAGAAGCAGTAGTGAGGTTGGGGGGAGTCAGTGCGGTTCTGTTAGCTCCGAGGTTCCTGTCGGTTCCATGGATGCTGACAGTTCCATCTCTGGCTCCACCATGTTACATGCTGCCCTCACCTTCAAGGAACAGTGTTGTTTAAATGATATGGATTCCCTGTTAAGAGATCAAGATAGGGATGATTTTATAGATTTAACCAATGTGTTGGGAAGACAGGAATCAGGGCTTAAGAAAAAATCGGTTTTTTATCCCTCACATATGAAGGGACATTGTCTTACTACCTTCGAAAAACTTGTTGAGAGGGACTTGGCTCTGCTCTCTAGGGGATACACATTTGAATTGTTTCCCCTACGGAGCAGATTCAACAATCTCGACAAGTCAGAGAAGGAGGCCCTACATAAATTACAAATGAATAAATCTATTGTTATCAAGGGGGCAGATAAGGGAGGGGCCATCGTGGTTCAGAGTACATTACAGTATAAAGAGGAGGCTATTCGCCAACTAACTGACAAATTATCCTACTCTGTTCTGCGTGATGACCCTACTCCCATATTCTTGAAACAACTCAGGTCACTTCTAGAAGAAGGATCCCTTTTAGGGGTTCTTGGACATACAGAATGTGAATTTCTTTTTGATGCATATCCGGTCATTCCTGTGTTTCACCATCTCCCAAAGATCCATAAGACGTTGGTCTCTCCTCCTGGAAGACCAATAGTTGCTAGTATTGGATCTTTGGGAGATGGTGTGTCAAGATACATAGACCATTATTTGCAATCATTTGTACGGTCCTTGCCCTCCTATATCAGGGATAGTGGTGACCTCCTGGAACTACTTAAGTCGGTGGATTGGAAAGGGGGCTACATCTGGGTCACACTAGATGTGGCCTCCCTATACACAATTATTGCACATCAGCATGGGATGGCAGCTGTCAGGTCCTATTTAGATCACTCCTCACTTTCACTTGTTCAAAGTAGTTTTATTATGAATTGTATTCACTTTTTACTTCATCACAATCATTTCTTGTTTGATGGGACTTTTTATCTCCAAACACGTGGAACCGCTATGGGTACCAGCTTCGCTCCATCATACGCCAACCTGTTTTTAGGTTGGTGGGAGTCGGTCCACGTGTTTGGAGATAACAACCCCTATCGACAATTTATCACTTTTTATCGGCGCTATATAGATGATTTAATTTTTATTTGGGAAGGAGGTGTTGATTCACTATTATTGTTTATAGATTATCTTAACACGAATGATTTAAATTTAAAATTCACTCACACCTATGATTTTCACCATATCCAATATTTAGACTTGTTATTATTTATCGATATGGATATGAAAATCAGTTCGGATGTATATAGAAAACACAATTCACGGAACACATATTTGAGAGCTGACAGCTGTCATCCCCGGTCTTTATTAAAATCTATTCCAAAAGGACAATTCATACGACTTAGGCGTATCTGTACGAACAATGAGGATTTTGTTAAACAATCTCAAGAAATGCTATTAAGATTTGTAGAAAGAGGTTACCCACACTCTGATTTGCAAACATCACTTAAAGAGGTCGCAAGCATGAACAGGAATGACCTTTTGACAAAGCAAGGTAAAACAAAAGAAAAATGGGAGGGGGCAGATCCAGTGTTTATAACTCAATATAGTACTCAGGCTAACTGTATAAAGAATATTGTTAGAAAGCACTGGCCTACCCTATCCGCAGATCCACTGCTTCAAAAGGTATACTTGGGAGGGCCACGATTTGTTTTCAGGAGAGCTAAGACTATAGCCAATTATGTGTCGAGAAGTCTTTTTTCATCAGTGCCAGGTCAGGATCGTAATCTTCCCACAGGTTGCTTTAAGTGTCTTAAATGCGTGTCATGTACACACATGGAGTCATGTAAAGAATTTGTATCTAACAGTACAGGGCAACGATTCCCTATAACATCTTTCATTAATTGCGATACCACATTCACAGTCTACCTTTTGGATTGTGGATGTGGTAAACAGTACGTAGGACGTACCACCAGAGCGCTGAAGGCTAGGATGAGGGAGCACATAAGACTTATCAAATTAGGAGACTTGACCCATCCTGTCGCCCAACACTTCACCAACTGCAGATTGGGGAATATAAAAAATCTGAAATACAGGGGTATTGAACATATTCCTAAACCGATTAGGGGAGGAAATAGAACAGTCTCATTAGACAAGAAGGAACTATATTGGATCTTTACCCTAAATACTAAGATACCAAATGGTCTAAATTCAGATTGGGATCTCACTCCATTCTTGCATTAATATGTTCTGATAGATAATGCATAATATTGCCAAATCTATTGTCTGCTTTCACGTGACACTTGTCAAAGCAATTATGCATTCATTGCTATAAAGAATTATGCTTTTATTGCTATAAAGAATTCTCCATTATATTATACCTAAACATATATATCACACATGGGGTGAGGAACAAGAGGATAACGGTGCTTAACTATTATATAGATGTGTTATTTATATCATTACTTTTTAAGTTTTTGTTTGTGCATTATGGGAGATTGTGTGTCATGATCTATTATACAATGTTGTTTTAGTTTTCCCAGATATTGATCATAGTATTTACACATTATGTATGTACATGATTTACTGCACCGACACACTTTATTCGAGCAAATACCCAGTATGTACCTGGCAGATACCTGGAATGCGCCGCTCCTCACCTCTGACAAGCCCCGTTGCGTTTGCCTTCCCAGCCTGGGTTCATGCCTGGCTGACGGGCGGCTGATCTGTTAAATGATAATGATTAGGATTTAATAGGCTGCAATGCTTCGCGTGTCTACCAGATGGCATAAATTCATGAATTGTAATGCAGTATATATATATATACTGTGCAGTATTGCAGCCAGCGGGAATAAAATGCTTCAATCCCTACTTGGAAAATACCTCAATGCACTCGGGCAGAAAACAGTCACAAACCTCAATACACCCGGGTATACCCGAATTCGTGGGACTAGCCGAGCTCGAATAAAGTGTGTCGCCAGTGTACTATTGTGGGGTTTTAAAAGCGTTTATTTTGTGTTAGATTTATTCATTTTAGTATTTTGTATGTTTGTATATTCGTAGAATGTGGAAGGATATCGTTTCTTTCCCCCTACGCCTTATCAGATAGGTTTTAACATGTTATAAAGGCATTGTGTAGCCAGGTCTTGTATGTATGTAGCCTTATTTGGATGCTCTAATATGAAATTGTCAATTGTCAATAAAGTTTGTCATATCTGTATACACGCAGTGCGCGCTGACGTCACCGTTGCGCGACGCGCATGACGCGCCACTTGTGACGCGGCTAAGCGCCGAGCGGACGGGGAGGTTTTGGCGGGAAACTGAGGGTATATCAGAGACCAGGTAAGAGGGGATCGATATGCACCTTGATAAAGAGCGTTGCTCGAAACGTGTTGGTGGGGGCCCGTGGGCTCACTGTATGGTTATGGTTTGATCCATTAAAACTTTTTATGGGACACACACTCTCTCGCAGATTGTTTTTTCCAACCCTGTATTCAGTTGTGCTCCAACCTTCCTACACTGTTTGCTATCAAAGACAGAGAACAGTCAGCGTGGGTTAGACTTGTGCATGTTGATAAGTGCAGAAAAGTAGGCTTGTTTAGCTTGCGAGAGGGCAGAGTTGAAACAGGATAGCATAAATTTGTAGTGAAGGAAGTCAGCGAGAGTGTGAGACTTCCTCCAGAGGCGTTCAGAGGATCGAGTGGAGGAACGCAGCATGCGCGTGTGGGAATTTAGCCAGGGTCTAGGGTTAGAAGCGCGAGGGCGGCAGAGAGAAAGCGGGGCATGTAGATCAAGAGACGAGGACAAGACAGAGTTGTACTTTCTGACCAGGTTGTCAGGGTCTGTAGCAGAGCTGAGAGAGGAGAGGGGGGAGCGTAAAGTGGACTCAAAGTCAGGTAAGTGAATAGAGCGCAGGTTTCTGCAGAACCGGGGGGTAGATGGAGTTGGAGAAGGGGAGAAGCGAGATAAAGAGAATGAGATGAGATGATGGTCAGAGAGAGGAAAAGGGGAAATGGAGAAATCAGAGAGAGAGAAGTTTTTAGTGAAAACCAGGTCTAAGTAGTGGCCATCCTTGTGGGTGCTGGCTGCAGTCCACTGTTGAAGGCCAAAAGAAGAGGTAAGAGAAAGAAAGCGGGAAGCCCAAGAGAGAGAGGGGTCATCAATGTGGCAATTGAAGTCCCCAAGGAGAAGAACAGGGGATTCTGAGGAGAGAAAGAAAGAGAGCCAGGATTCAAAGTGAGAGAGAAAGGCAGAAGGGGGATGAGTAGAGGTAGGTGGGCGATAGATGACCGCCACATGAACAGGGAGAGGAGAGAAGATCTGGACAGTGTGAGCCTCAAAGGAGGGAAAAGCAAGAGAGGGGGGAATAGAAAGGGTTCGGTAATGGCAGAGAGAGGAGAGCAGGAGCCCCACGCCTCCACACCTGCCATCAGGGTGCGGAGTGTGGGAGAAGGAAAGGCCACCATAGGAGAGGGCAGCTTCCAGAGCAGAGTCAGACTGAGTGAGCCAGGTCTCAGTTATAGCAAAGAGAAGCAGGGAGTGAGAGAGAAAGAAGTCATGTACAGAGAGGAACTTGTTGGAGAGGGAGCGAGCATTCCAAAGGGCACAGGAGAAAGGGAGAGAGGAGGGAGGGTGGCAGGGGATGGGTATGAGGTTGGAGGGGTTCACACCAGAAGGAGTAGAAGTTGCATGTGGGAGGCGAGGACGAGAGCAAGTAGAAATAACACAGGGACCAGGATTGGGAGAGATATCCCCAGAAGCAAGGAGGAGAAGCATGGATAGAAAGAGGATGTGTGAGGAGGATTTGTAGGGGTGTTTTTTAGTGCAGGGGATATAGCTGTGTGGTGTCAGAGGACGCAGGTAAGAAAGGAGTTCATGTGAACTGAGAAGTGGTGAAGAAAGGAGAGATGGAGATATATGAATAGAGTTAGAGACATATTGAGGCTGGTAAAAAGAAGTGCATAATTTGAGAAGAAGTGAAGTCACAGCAAATATAAATGGTAAAGGCAGCATCACAGCAGTAATGATGCAGTCTGGTATTGATGATATCCTCCTTTCCAGCGTAGTTCAAATGCAGGAATCAGGGCCAGATGGGGTGTCCACTTCTTCCTCACTTCTTTTGAACTTCCTTTTAAACTTCAGTTGTTCAGTAGTCATGCCACTTATAATGGGCCACTTGGATAAGGGCTGCAAGCAGACTAGCTGTTCTGACTGGGTTTATATAGGCCTAAAAGTCACATGACAGTGTGGTTCTGTCTGCTTAATTAGCACATCTGAGGCACATTCAAACAAATGGTTTTCTACACAGGGTGTTCCCTGCCTAGGTGGCAACACTTAATTTGATTAGGGGTAGACAGAAAAAAGCATTCAAATATGGATTTTACCTAGCATTGGATCACTTGCATATACTATATAATACACATGGTACGGTAGCCAATCAGAGCGTGGGAACTCCATCCCTACTCTGATTGGCTCTAGTATATCATGTGACAGAGGCTTGGGGGGAGAAAGGATGTGACGTCATTGAAAGCTTGTCACATGGTACTAGAGCCAATCAGAGCGTGGGAACTCCATCCCTACTAGTAGTGTGTATATATATCTCTCTCTGTATATATATATATATATATATATATATATATATATATATATATATATATATATATATATATATATATATAATGTTGCATGATGAAGCCACTGTACAAATTCATGGGTGAAGGGTGGGTATTGGGCCAGTGTGGCTTAACCCCTTAATTACCTTTGCGGTTATTATCCGATAAGGTGTTTAAGGGGTTAATTGATATCTGAATGTAATTGCAATGTATTGGCTTTGTTTTGGCAATGTATTTTGTGGACAAGACAAGAATGTTGCTGGCGACGGAGACTTCTTCTTGATGAGGTCAGTAGCACTTTATTATTTATTTGAATATGCTAGTTAATGTTTTTAATAATGGGCAATTAATCTATTATCCATATCTGGATAATAGTTATTTTGCACATTATTGTACTGTAGGTGTTGGGGGGGTGGGGGGGTGTATTGAATGTATAGGCCAGGTTTATTTTTTTTACATTCAGGGTTTGTTCCATGGTTCCGCGTGAGACCTCTGGAGACCACCTGTGGTTTCCTCAGGTATCTCACGGGTACCAGGCTGGTGGTTCCACGGGTGACACATGCGGGGATGAAGCGGTGGCCTCACATCTGTGGGGGCACCGCGGACCCGTAGTCTGCGGGGATGAAGCTGTGTGGTCCCACTTCTGTGGGGGCACCACCAACCCGTAGGTGCGGGGATGAAGATGTGTGGTCCCACTTCTGTGGGGGCACCGCGGACCCGTAGTGAGCACCCGTGAGTTCCCCAGACCCCCGGGGGAAACACCCGAGGCCCTGCAGACACCTGTGGGTCTGACCCGGGGCTCCCAGACATCCTTGGGCCTACCGTGGGGACCCAATTGTGGCCCACGGTGACCAAAGGAGACCACCTGGGGGCCTTGGTGCTGGTGGGACCCACCAGCAGGCCTCCAGAACCTGTTTGAAAAGGGCTTCTGGTACCCAGTAGGTCTGTCAGGTGCCCCGCCAGCCCACCGGGGACTCGCGTGGGTCTGCGTTATGAACCCTGTTTGTAAAAGGATAAATCTTGTATTTATGGGGGGGCACAGGGGTGGGTAATGTATTTAATAAATATAATGATGTTTATTGTGGGTCACTGTATTGTTTTTATTATGGGTACTGGGGGTGGTGGGGGGGTTCCCCAACGGTATGTGGGTAGGCCTCCCTTGTGGGTAGTGGGTGAGGGGGGTTAGGCCTCACGGGGTGAGGGGTTAGTGTGGGAGGGTATGTAGGTATCCCGAGTGGTGGGTGAGGGTGGGTTAACCCCTTAATGACTGTAGCGGTTAATAACCGCTATGGTGATTAAGGGGTTAGGGGACATTACTTTGGATGTTTTAATTTTTGTGTCTGTTTTGCAGAAGCGGAGGGGCCATGGCCAGGATGGGGGGGGGGTAACGGTATGTGGGTAGTGGGTGAGGGTGGTTAGACCTCACAGTATGCACATCGGGTCCCCCCCCCCTCCCCACATTTACATAAACTGCACTCACAGCAACACAGGCAGGGAGATTTAACAGACACATTAGGGGGAGGGGGCTTTACACAGATCACAGTCAAGGAGGTGGGGTTATAACCCACTCCCCCTCCCCACATTTACATAAACTGCACTCACAGCAACACAGGCAGGGAGATTTAACAGACACATTAGGGGGAGGGGGCTTTATACACATTACACTCAAGGCAGGGAGATTTAACAGAAACATTAGGGGGGAGGGTCTTTAAACAGATTACACTCAAGGCAGGGAGATTTAACAGAAACATTAGGGGGGAGGGGGCTTTACACAGATTACACTCAAGGCAGGGAGATACAGGGGATGTACTGTACTGTATGTTATTTATTGCAATGCTTCAATGTGTGTACAGTATAATGTTTTTTACAATTAGATAGATGTAATCCTTGGTATTGTAAGGGTTAGCCTTGGTTTTAAATTTTGTTTTCTGTTGGTACTAATATATTGATTTTTGTTTACTTGATTGGTTAAAATAGTTGACTTATTTGGAGGTAGAGTATTTGTATTTAGCTTGCAATGATATTGTTCACATTCATTTGCAGAATGTATATGGTGCATAGATTTTATGCATCATTTATACAATGTAAATGCAATGTATTGATTGGAATGTGAGGTTTTTCATTGGCATTTGATGATTTAGATTGTAAGATCAGTTAGGTTTATTAAAGGAAAATCATTGTAATGTAGTGTGTCTGTATGGAGAAGTGTTATTTGTAGTACAGTATTGTTTTGATAACCCTTCTAGATTTATTTGTATATTGGTTCATCATGTGTGTGTATATACTGTGTGTGTGTATATATATATATATATATATATATATATACATATATATATATATATATATATATATATATATATATATATATATATATATATATATATGTAGAGGTATCAGTACCGTGTTAGCCGAGCTTCAATAATCAAAAAAATAAAAAAATAAATAGATGATACCGTTCTGTGGCTAACGAAATGCTTTTATTTGTGCGAGCTTTCGAGATACACTGATCTCTTCTTCCGGCGATGTTACAATGAATGAAGCAAAAGGTAAACTTAAAAACAGTGTCTCTTGGAATGTTATCTGTGCTGTTCCTTCCTCCGGTGTGGATGTGTTTTATGGCTAGAGGTGTTAAATGGTTACTGAAAGCAAGTGAAGAAAGAGTGTGTATGTGTATCAGTGTGAATAAAAATGAATGGAGAGCCCACAGTATATACAGTGCTTTACACAAGGTGTGTGTGGAGTGGGACTGGATATAAATGGTGTGGGTGGGTGTGGAAATGTGAGAGTTAGTAGCACAACTAAAAGTGTGTGTGGATACTTAGTGGTCCCTATTGGTGTATAGGGATGGAAAAACAAGGAGTATTAGTATGTGTGAGAGACAGCTGTGTGTGCATACATATAGCACAGTATGTACAGACATGGCCTTTAGCGCTTATGGGACGAGAGTTCACTACTGTCAGTAATGACTCATAAAATTTCGATCTCTGTTTAGGCCACTGCTAAGTGTCCCGAACAGTTGCATAAATTTGTATTCATGCAACCGTCTCTCTTTCGGGGTTTTAAGATTACCTTTGAGTATGGCAACCCTCCGATCGTTCATCTTATGGCCAGAGTCAGAGAAATGTTCGCCAACAGGACTGTCTCTTGTACCGCGTGTGATGCTGTGGCGATGCAGGTTCATTCTCTTGTTTAGCCCCTGCCCTGTTTCACGTATGTAGTAGCAGCCCCCTGGGCATTTCATGCACATGATGAGGTACACGACATTGCTGGAAGAACAGGTGAACCTTCCTCTGATTTTGTATTCCCGATTCCTGTGTGGTATTTGTATTGTGTCCGCTGTGTAGAGCATTGCGCAGGTTTTGCATCTTGGGTCCTGGCATGGTTTTGTCCGGCATTCAGTTGTACTGCTGAATACTTTACTCCTCACCATAATATTCTTGAGATTATGGGGTTGTCTGTATGATAATAAGGGTGCTTCAGGGAAGACCTGTTGCAGTCTTGTATCTTCCTGGAGGATGGGTTTTAGTTTCCTGGCGATCTTGCGTAGGGCTCCTAGGTGTGGGTTATATGTGACCACCAAAGGTACCCTGTCGCTTGTCTCCTTCTGTTTGTATTCAAGGAGATCACTTCTTGGTATTCTGGTGGCTTTGTGAATTTGCTGGTCTACAATTCTGTGGTTATATCCACGGTTTATAAAGTCTGATCGCAAGGCTTTAATCCGCTGGTCTCTGTCTGCTGTGTCGGAGCATATCCGGTTGTATCGTATAGCTTGACTGTAGATGGTTGCATGTTTGGGGTGTGTCGGGTGGAAGCTGTTGTCCCTCAAATAGCTGGCTCTGTCTGTAGGTTTGCGGTATACAGAGGTCTGTAGTTGGTTGTTCTTTATAGTAATGGTGGTGTCTAGGAAATGTACTTCATCCGGGGAATGGGTGAGTTTGAGGTTGATGGTCGGGTGGAAAGTATTGAAGTTGTCATAGAACTGTAGGAGGTCCTGTTCGCCAGAGGTCCAAATCAGGAGGATGTCATCGATGTAGCGAAGGTATGTAAGGGGTTTCAAATGACAGGTGGACAGAAAGTCACTTTCCAGTTTTGCGCAGAACAGATTGGCATACTGTGGCACCATCCGAGTACCCAGAGCGTTCCCGGTTGTCTGAAGGTATGTGTCATTTCCAAATGTGAAGTAGTTATGGGTCAGAATAAATTCGATGCATTTAGTCACTGTCTCTGTGAGTGGCTCCTGCGGTCCCAGAAAGTACCTGCAGGCTGAAATCCCATCCTCGTGGGGGATGTTGGTATAAAGTGACTCTACATCCATGGTGGCTAGTAGTGTTCCTGTTGGGAGGGGACCAGCGGATTAAAGCCTTGCGATCAGACTTTTTAAACCGTGGATATAACCACAGAATTGTAGACCAGCAAATTCACAAAACCACCAGAATACCAGGAAGTGATCTCCTTGAATACAAACAGAAGGAGACAAGCGACAGGGTACCTTTGGTGGTCACATATAACCCACACCTAGGAGCCCTACGCAAGATCACCAGGAAACTAAAACCCATCCTCCAGGAAGATACAAGACTGCAACAGGTCTTCCCTGAAGCACCCTTATTATCATACAGACAACCCCATAATCTCAAGAATATTATGGTGAGGAGTAAAGTATTCAGCAGTACAACTGAATGCCGGACAAAACCATGCCAGGACCCAAGATGCAAAACCTGCGCAATGCTCTACACAGCGGACACAATACAAATACCACACCGGAATCGTGAATACAAATTCAGTGGAAGGTTCACCTGTTCTTCCAGCAATGTCGTGTACCTCATCATGTGCATGAAATGCCCAGGGGGCTGCTACTACATAGGTGAGACAGGGCAGGGGCTAAACAAGAGAATGAACCTGCATCGCCACAGCATCACACGCGGTACAAGAGACAGTCCTGTTGGCGAACATTTCTCTGACTCTGGCCATAAGATGAACGATCGGAGGGTTGCCATACTCAAAGGTAATCTTAAAACCCCGAAAGAGAGACGGTTGCATGAATACAAATTTATGCAACTGTTCGGGACACTTAGCAGTGGCCTAAACAGAGATCGAAATTTTATGAGTCATTACTGACAGTAGTGAACTCTCGTCCCATAAGCGCTAAAGGCCATGTCTGTACATACTGTGCTATATGCATGCACACACAGCTGTCTCTCACACATACTAATACTCCTTGTTTTTCCATCCCTATTCACCAATAGGGACCACTAAGTATCCACACACACTTTTAGTTGTGCTACTAACTCTCACATTTCCACACCCACCCACACCATTTATATCCAGTCCCACTCCACACACACCTTGTGTAAAGCACTGTATATACTGTGGGCTCTCCATTCATTTTTATTCACACTGATACACATACACACTCTTTCTTCACTTGCTTTCAGTAACCATTTAACACCTCTAGCCATAAAACACATCCACACCGGGGGAAGGAACAGCACAGATAACATTCCAAGAGACACTGTTTTTAAGTTTACCTTTTGCTTCATTCATTGTAACATCGCCGGAAGAAGAGATCAGTGTATCTCGAAAGCTCGCACAAATAAAAGCATTTCGTTAGCCACAGAACGGTATCATCTATTTATTTTTTTATTTTTTTGATTATATATATATATATATATATATATATATATATATATATATATATATATATATATATATATATATATACATACAGTATATATATATATATATATATATATATATATATATATATATATATATATATACACAGTGGTCGACAAATCACCAAAAAATCTACTCGCCGAACAAAAAAATCTACTCGCCACCTAGTACCACACGTGTGCTGCTTGGGCCAATAGGAGCTCGCCACGATGTTAAATCCACTCGCCCCGGGCGTGCAAATGTATAGGTTTGTTGAACACTGTGTATATATATATATATATATATATATATATATATATATATATATATATTTATTTATTTATATTCATGTATTTATTTATTTATTTAGATGTATTTATTAATTGTGGGGCTGCTGTGCGTGAATTTTTTTTATTGTGGGTAGCGGGGATGGGTGAAGGGGGTATTTGGCCCTTGGTGTGAGTTTAGGACTTGCGGGGGGTAGCGGGTGCACTTAACCCCTTCACGACCGTAGCAGTTAAGACCGCTATGGTCGTGAAGGGTTAAGTGCACTCGCTACCCCCCCACAAGCCCTAAACAACCACCGTTGGGGCTAATACCCCCTTCCCCCACCCCCGCTACCCACAATAAAAAAAATTCACACACAGCAGCAGCACAATTAATAAATAAATCTAAATAAATAAATAAATACATGAATAGAAATAAATACATTTAAAAAACATTTTTATTCATAGTGTAGATGTGCAGGGGGTCTCCGGAGCTGAACCGCTTTGGTTTTAGGTCTGGGGACCCCCTGCTTCCCGAGATACAGGCCCCTTTATGGGGTGCCGGTATCCCTCTGCTTGGTTTACATGCCGCGGTCACGTGATCGGGACCTTTAAATGCAGAGGGATACCGGCACCTCATAAAGGGGCCTGTATCTCAGGGAGCAGGGGGTCCCCGGACCTGAAACCAACGCGGTTCAGCTCCGGAGATCCCCTGCACATCTACAAATTTATTTTAAATGTATTTATTTATATTCATGTATTTATTTATTTATTTAGATTTATTTATTTATTTTTTGGGCGGCTGCTGTGTGTGAATTTTTTTTAGTGTGGGTAGCGGGGGTGGGTGAAGGGGGTATTAGCCCCAACGATGGTTGTTTAGGGCTTGCGGGGGGTAGCGGGAGGGGTTAACCCCTTCATGACCGTAGCGGTATTAACTGCTACGGCCGTGAAGGGGTTAAGATACCCGTGAGATACCCGAGAAAACCACAGGTGGTCTCCAGAGGTCTCACGCGGAACCACGGAACAAACCCTGAATGTAAAAAAAATAAACCTGGCCTATACATTCAATACATACACCCCGCCCACCCCCCCAACACCTACAGTACAATAATGTGCAAAATAACTATTATCCAGATATGGATAATAGATTAATTGCCCATTATTAAAAACATTAACTAGCATATTCAAATAAATAATAAAGTGCTACTGACCTCATCAAGAAGAAGTCTCCGTCGCCAGCAACATTCTTGTCTTGTCCACAAAATACATTGCCAAAACAAAGCCAATACATTGCAATTACATTCAGATATCAATTAACCCCTTAAACACCTTATCGGATAATAACCGCAAAGGTAATTAAGGGGTTAAACCACACTGGCCCGATACCCACCCTTCACCCATGAATTTGTACAGTGGCTTCATCATGCAACTATATATACAGTTTATATACAGTATATATATATATATATATATATATATATATATATATATATATATATATATATATATATATATATATATATATATATATATATATATACAGTATATACACACACATGATGAACCAATATACAAATAAATGTAGAAGGGTTATCAAAACCATACTGTACTACAAATAACACTTCTCCATACAGACACACTACATTACAATGAATTTCCTTTAATAATCCTAACTGATCTTACAATCTAAATCATCAAATGCCAATGAAAAAACTCACATTCCAATCAATACATTGCATTTACATTGTATAAATGATGCATAAAATCTATGCACCATATACATTCTGCAGATGAATTTGAACAATATCATTGCAAGCCAAATACAAATACAGTACCTCCAAACAAGTAAACTATTTTAACCAATCAAGTAAACAAAAATCAATTAGCAATAATTATTTACGTCCCTAAACAATTGACAGTCCATCCCGAACAATGAAACAATTAACTAATTCACGCCTGGTGCAGAACAATTTAGCATGTGAAAAAATATACTGTTGCGGCACACTTTATTCTAACAAATCACCGGTTTGTCCATGGCTGGTTCCTGGAATGCCATGCTGTTCACCCATTTAGAACCAAGATCAAAACACCAATATGCCCTCCTTGACATGACAGAATGATGTCTTGACTGAGTCATTGATGTCCAGGGTATAGTACATGTACAGTATATCTTAATTACAAATCTCTGTTGCAAAGCAAGAATAGTGTACTAGTAACTTGACTGTAACTGCATTTTCTGTTTCATATAGTGGCACTTGGGCATTTTTGCTAATGATAATTGCTGATTAGTATTACTTTTATAGTAATTCTATATACAAATGCACATGCAGAATTATAAATAAACTAAAAGGCGGAACCGAATGACAGTGTTGATCATAAATGCTGTTTTAGTTTTCAACTGATTAAATACTAAAAATATACTGTACACTAAAAACAAATTACACCTAATATTTGACCCTTGTTAACAAATCTCCAGATTCACTAAGACATGTTAAATCAGGCAAATATCATATTACCTAAAAAGGAACAGCTATTATTTTCCCAGATAGAATACTGTGCTGTATATAGTAATGCGTTTGCTCTATTTCTACCATCTCTATCGACATTTAGTATGTCTCTATATTACCTCTCCCCTCCAACAAAATACCTATTTCAGTTGATGGGAGAAACACCACAGTTAGATCATATATCCTAAATAACTTTACATGATTTCCTGGCCTTAACCTTATCGGAGCCTAGTGAATATGGGATGATTATCTTTTAGGCTATAATAAGATCATTAGCATAACTACTGTTATTCATAATGCCATACTTTAACTGGAGTAAATCCAGATTGATGTCACATTATTTGCTGTTGTGAATACCGCTTTATGATTAACAAGCATTTAGGTTAAAGTCACATTAAATAAGTGAACAGCTTAGTAATTTTTCTTTACCTCTTTATAGGCGGAATAAATTGTTTCCCTGTTGGAAGTAATGTCCATGTTTTGTTCATGATTTTAGTACAGCATAAATTGTCCTAAACTAATACATTTGTAATTGTATCAAATAAAATATGCAATTTAGGCATTTTAAGAGACACTAAATATTCATATTATTTTCATACTTGTGACAAATAAGTAGTGAATATGCTACAACTTTTTCTTAAGGACTTTTTCTGCCACTACATATATTACTATTTATACATTGATTCTGATTCTAATACATGTCAAGGGAAATACTGTGTCCAATGTTCTAAGTTTCTTTTATGCAGAGCAAATCCAATTATTAATTGGTGTTTCAGCAATAACTAGAACTTCTTTTCCATAATTATTGCTTAAAGCTTTAATTTCCTAATTTAGAAGGTACAGTATCGTCTTCTCGTTATTTTGACAAAGACTGATATAAAATTATCTGATAGGACACAATACTGTATGTATTTTCTTTCTTTGAATACTTCAGAAATAATAGAATACCTTTACAGTATATACAATATGTTACATAATGGTTCATGATTTGAGGTTAATTGTCATATATTACATAACAAATATTTAACTAAAGGCCACTTAAAGTACATCGATTCATTTTATGCTTCAGAGCAACAAACAAAAACTAGAGATAGTAACTAGATATAATAAAATATGCTACTATTATTTCTTGCCACTGTCAAAATTAATACATGATCGACCATGCAAGATTAAATCTAATTCAATTTATTTAATAGAAAATATTTTAAAATGTTTAGGATTTGATTTAAAAAATCTCTATTTTGGGTAGTTTGCTTCCATTATCTTTTGAAAGCATCCTTGCACATTGCTGTAGGAGCATCCCAAATGTCCCAGGACCTTTCTAACTGGGAAAAAGTCCATCTTCAATTTTTTATATAGTCTGATGATAATAAGTAGAGGCGAAAAAAATTGAGGATGAGAGAAGAGGGGGGAACAGGGAGATAGAATAGCAAACATGAATGTCTATATATTGTATAGTAGGAATCATTAACATTATAATGAGTTAAAAGTCTGTTGATTTTGAGATTTAAAATGCTCACAAATGTTAGAAAATGACCTTTACTTTCCTTATGGCTTTCCTCTGTGTTTAAGAACACCTGGGAATGTACGGTACAGTAGGTACTGTAACACAATAAAACCTACACTTCTTGTGATAAGCTAGTAAACTAGTTGTACAACCCTTACAGGATTTCAATTTGCATTAGAAAACAAAATAAAGTTCAACAAGTCTATCCCATGCCAACAGTGTGTTCTAATGTATAGTCTTGTATTACATTTAAAAATGATACATACTGTAAATTGTCTACTAGTATCAAGATATAAGTAAGCAACTCATAAATCATTCTATGTATGTATTCTGTAGCCAATAAAGAATATCACTTGTGAGCACATTCACATGTCTTAGACAGGTCTGCAACCCTACCTTTCAACTATTATCACCTCGCTTACTTACTTACACAATGTGTCACCTTTTGGCTGGAATATCTATTCACATGGAGCCCATTTAAGCTGATGTACAGTATCGCGTTCCCACAGCTTTTAAACACACACACACACACACAATCTTCTCAATCGATCCGTTCTCTGGTGATTGATAGGCGAAGATTCAGCTCTGGGTTTACTAAATGCATCTTGGGTCCTCTTCTGCTGCACTGTCGGCCAAAGTTCTGAGAAGAAGATCATGTGACCAGGCAGGCACTAGATTCATTCGGTTTACTGCTACAGAGAGGGCAGGGCTCAAAAAGGTGTTGCTGTTTCAGAAGGGGATGTGAGTTTGTAAATGGTTGCAATAGGAACAAAAATGCCTGGTACATTAGAATACATTAAAAATGTCTTTAAATTATTATAATTTTTTTTTTAATTCTACAAGTATTTTCTCATAGTACAGAACTGATTTTTTTTTTAAAACACACGAAGGATATTGCTTGAACTGCAGCTTTAAAGTGCATTGTTAAAACTGTTTCAGACTTTTCTTCTAGCGACCCAGGGAATAATAACAACCTACTTTACATATTTACTTCAAACATGCAACAGTCATACCATTACTCAAAAACAGCAAGCTTGACCCTACCTGTCTTTCTAACTATCGACCTGTCTCCCTCCTGCCTTTTGCCTCTAAACTCCTTGAACGTCTTGTATTCTCTCGCTTGCTCCATTTTCTCAACACCTATTCTCTCCTAGACCCTCTACAATCTGGCTTCCGCACTGCTCACTCCACGGAAACAGCCCTCACTAAAATAACTGACGACCTCCATGCTGCCAAAGACAGAGGTCATTACACTCTGCTCATATTACTCGACCTCTCTGCAGCATTTGACACCGTGGACCACCCTCTTCTCCTCCACATTCTCCATACTCTAGGTATTCGGAACAAAGCTCTATCCTGGATCTCATCCTACCTCTCCCATCGTACTTTTAGTGTCTCTTCTGCTAACACCTCCTCCTCCTCTATTGATCTCTCTGTGGGGGTACCCCAGGGCTCTGTCCTGGGACCTCTTCTCTTTTCTCTGTACACACTCTCTCTAGGTGACCTAATAACATCTTTTGGGTTTAATTATCACCTCTATGCCGACGACACACAAATATACTTTTCAACACCCGACCTTACACCTGCTGTACAAACCAAAGTTTCTGAATGTCTCTCTGCTATATCATCCTGGATGGCCCTCCGACGCCTTAAACTCAACATGGCTAAAACAGAGCTCCTCATACTTCCTCCCAAACCTGGCCCTACTACCTCCTTCCACATTACTGTTGGAACTACAATCATTCACCCAGTAGCCCAAGCACGCTGCCTAGGGGTCACACTCGACTCCTCTCTCACATTCGCCCCTCACATTCAAAACATTTCTAAAACTTGTCGCTTTTTCCTCCGCAATATAACTAAGATACGCCCTTTCCTCTGTTGTTCGACTGCTAAAACTCTGACTCAGGCCCTCATTCTCTCCCGTCTTGATTACTGTAACCTCCTGCTGTCTGGCCTTCCTGCCTCTCACCTGTCTCCCCTACAATCTATCCTAAATGCTGCTGCCAGAATCACTCTACTCTTTCCTAGATCTGTCTCAGCATCTCCCCTCATGAAATCCCTCTCCTGGCTTCCGATCAAATCCCGCATCTCACACTCCATTCTTCTCCTCACTTTTAAAGCTTTACACTCTTCTGCTCCTCCTTACATCTCAGCCCTAATTTCTCGCTATGCACCATCCCGACTCTTGCGTTCTGCTCAAGGATGTCTACTTTCTACCCCCTTTGTATCTAAAGCCCTCTCCCGCCTTAAACCTTTTTCACTGACTGCCCCACACCTCTGGAATGCCCTTCCCCTCAGTACCCGACTAGCACCCTCTCTATCCACCTTTAAGACCCACCTTAAGACACACTTGCTTAAAGAAGCATATGAATAGCACTGTGGATATTCTGAACAGAGGATACATAAAGATTGGCCCCCTGCAGACGCACTTACCAGAACTCCCTCCTACTGTCTCTGTACGTTCTCCCTACCTACCAATTAGAATGTAAGCTCCTCAGGGCAGGGACTCCTCTTCCGAAATGTTACTTTTATGTCTAAAGCACTTATTCCCATGATCTGTTATTTATATTATCTGTTATTTATTTGATTACCACATGTATTACTACTGTGAAGCGCTATGTACACTAATGGCGCTATATAAATAAAGACATACAATACAATACAATACTTCAACTGCAATATACCCACATAGCTCTGGCAAATGTTCCACTGACAGTCCTTTAAAACACAATATTGTACACTAATTATGAATTAGATTCGAACTATCTGAAACTTTTTTTTTAATTTCCAAATGATTACATATTTTAGTAGTATGAAAAACAGGTGAATGGCGGTGCACAGCTGAAATTACTGTATGATGGTTTGGAAACCAAAGTGTTTCACAATATGTCCGCGCTTTGTTAAAGCACTGACATACTGTAGCGTGAAACACGTTAGAGAGATCCTTGTTGCGGTCCTCCTTTTTTTCAAGTGTTTAATAAATATTTGTATTTCACGTGAGTTTCTAGCCTATCATATTTTTAGCTGTGCACCGCCATTCACCTGTTTTTCATCCTATTTATTCATCTTTGGCAGGGAGCATGCCCGTGCTACTTCCAGCAGCAAGGAACCTGTGAGTATTTTTTGGCAATCAACATTACAGAAACTGTTGCAATATGCTTCTTTATCATTAATGTCTTTCATTGTAGCTTCTGTCTATCAGTGGGAGATGTTCTCCTTGATACCACGGTATCCCAGTGGTCTCTGACACACTATTTCTAAACCAATTACAGCATATGCCACACTCTGTGAACAAAAGTCATTAGACTTAGACAGGTCTGTCACAAAATTTACAAACTTTTTATATTGAAACATTGATTGAAATACATAAGGAAACACAGTCCTGGCAAGATACATATGGAAGTACAGTATGCACCTATTTTGAGCTTTTTTTTAAACAAACAAGGGAGCATTTTCCCAATTTCACATACAAACTTTCTTTCATATTGTTTACATTGCGATTACAGTTTTGTGAATTTTGTTGCATCGATATTTGGACTTGTTCCACTATTCTACTTTCAATATATTAGCCATAGATTTGTATTTAAAAGTTATGTACGGCTTTTTCATTACTCATTATTGGCATATATACAATTAAACATATTCAACTGAATTTGCTATTACAGTAATACATTTTTTTTTTTTCAAAATCCAGCTCAACATAAATTATTAGTATGTATAGGTATTTTAAGGAGCTCTAATGTGTGGTTCCATACAGTTATCCAATTTGTGGAGGTCATAACACATGGGGAGTATATTCAATTAATAAGTGTAGTTCTCAATCTTCACATGCACTTGGCTCAATAATTCCCTGAAGGTGTGGAGTAATATTATAATATCTTCCCTTCCTCCTTGGGATGGCCCATAACAAATGAGAGTACTCACTGTGTTCTCCTGTGTTTCCTCAGGCGTGCAGCCACGTCCAGTGTCCTAAGATATCCAAAGTAGTTTGTGTGGCGCACAGCAACAAAGAACAGGTCTTGTGGCAATAAAAAATGTTTTTATTGAAGCTGCATTAAAAAAACGGTGGAGGGTGCAACACTCCTACGCGTTTCGTGCTGCAAAGCACTTTATCAAGGAGTAATAAAGTGCTTTGCAGCACGAAACGCGTAGGAGTGTTGCACCCTCCACCGTTTTTTTAATGCAGCTTCAATAAATAAAACAATTATTGCCATAAGACCTGTTCTTTGTTGCTGTGCGCCACACAAACTACTTTGGATAAATTCTTAGTACACTGTTATGATTCAAATAACAAGGAGCTTTTTTTGAAGTAACATTATCAGTAGACCTGTACTTTGTTGAATTTCAAATATGTGGCCACGTGCAAACACATTGCCATATTAAAAGTGTAGGGAATGATCTGAGAGTAACAATACACCTTTTATAGAGTTCCAATGTTTTACAATCATAACACAAGCTGCTTGTTGCCTTACGATTGGTTTAATTGTGGACTGTAATAAAGGTCATAATTAATATCCCAACACAGACACTAATAAACAATTTTAAATTGCCAGTATAATCAAATGATGCAAACATCCATGAGCTACAAAAGTTCATTGCCGCAACTGACAATTTCTTAATTGTATTCAGTCATTCATGGAAATTTTATTAACATCGAACTGATGTATCCTGCCCTTACTCTGTCACAACACCAGGGATCTAATTTCATTATTTTCCACAAGATTTGCTTGACTACTGCCATGATTCTATGATTGCTTTAGTCCAGATGTTTATGCTATTTAAATTAGGAAAAAAAGACTTTTGGGTAAACAGAATTAAATAAGTTTTTTTTTTTTAGATCTATTTTAACAAACTTATTTAATTAACGTATGAAGATGCCTTGTTAAAGTTTTTCTTTTCCTTTGGTGGAGAACATGGAAAGCTCAGAATACCAAGATTATGCTGAATCTAAAATTTCAAACTTTTAACATGTTTCCCTACAATTTGAATGCCCATTAAGTGAAGCAAAGTCTGCATTTCCATACTTTATTTACTCTTTTTAAATTCATCCTTATACAGTATATTTTAGATTAACGGCATGCAGCTTATATATTGTATTGTTTTTATTCTATTTAACAGAAGAACAATATTTGTAATATGTTCTTATTGGTTCTGCAGTTCTTCTGTTTCTTTGTATACTGTACTGTATGTCAACTAATATGTCATTTCAATAGATTTTCTATACATCAATTATTTACATTTGTTCTTATTTGTAACAACCATACACATAAAAAAAGATTTGCAACAATCTTTAAGATAGAGCCCTTTTACTGAACCCCTATGTAGAATAGACCGTTGTGTACTGTATTTATCTAGCTACAATAGAGTCAAAGAAATAGAAATTGTGATGAAAAGTTTTATTAAGAGGCATTAAAAGATGTTTTGTAAATATTGGTATCACCAATTTATATCACAATACAAACAATATTTCAATTATTTGTCATATCATTTAAAATCATTAGATAATAAAGTTGCTAATACCAATGAGCATTAATTGTGACATCTACTCTATAGCATGAGCAAACCGTTTTTTTCTTAATGCATATCCTACATGGCATCATTAAAAATTACTAAATGTGCTGATTGTACCATTCATTTTTTTTTTACAAAATATTATCAGTTCTGCTCTTTTGTGGTCAAATATTTTTTGCTTCATAATAAATTCCTTCAAAACTGTAATTTGGATTTGTATAGGAGAAATGAAATGGAAATGTATTTGACATATTTGTATTGCAATATTTATCATTAAAAAAAACTTATAATGAAATGGATACTGGCTACATACTTAGGCATATGGAGAAATATTCACATGCAGCCACTTCTAATTCTTTTGACCTTAATGTGTTTTGTCTTTGCAAACATTATGTTAAGTCATTAGAATCATTTCCACATGAATAGAGAATTGTTTGACTATGAGGACAAATGTAGTGTTAACGAAGAGAACATATTCACAATGGGGGTAACTTGAGGAATAAAAATATTGATATCTTTTTTTTTTTTTAATGATTTATGGTTAGAAATGTATTTTATGTTTATTTATAAATTGTTTCCCTCCACTTGTCGATGACATCTTTATAAAATGTAATTGGGAGTTCCGGCTAAACCAAGGGACAACCAACACAATTTTGTTGACAACCAGATTGCAGAAAAGTATTGGGAAAAACATTTGGAATTGTATGTGGCCTTCATTTAATTGATGAAGGCTTTCAGTTCTATCAATCATAAAATGTTGTGGATAGTTCTAGGTAGATTAGTCTGCCCTACAATATTAATTAATGTCCTACGACTCCTTCCTGGTCTTTAGCCAACCATTCTCAAGTTTCTTGCAGTAATTGTGGTTGGTATCAAAGTCCCCATGTCCACCAAAATTGACAGTGAATACAGAAAGGACAGAGTTCATCAATAAAGGTCAGGTACACTCAAAGGCATCTGTATTGGACATCCTGTATATAGATTACATCCTTGCACACACTGGGAAGTATCTCCAATTTGTGATAGATTTCTATGCAGAAGCCTACCAAACTCTCACTTAAAAGGGAAAATCCTTGCAAACAACCCTCCATTGATGGACAGGTTCTGGAGGCTGTTGAGCACATCCCTTACAGCACCTTAACAGCAACCTTTCCCAGTGAGTGAAACTTGACCATCATATTCAGAATAAATTCAAGTATTCAAGTGCCTTGGGAAACAACTTAGGCATATTTTCATTGATGGCGATCTACTGTCAAGGCAGCAATCATCCCTAACCTTCCATGAGGATGTGAAACTTGACTTAACTACCAACACCAACTTAAGAGCCTGATGAGGTACCAAAATGACAGTGTCTCCAAAATATCCTCCCCATTAAGTGAGATAATTATCACACTAACCCCAGTGTTCGCAATAAAGTCAATGTCACCAGCACGAGGTAATAATCCTTATGTATCAATTCAGCTAGACTAGACATTGTATGCTGGCTGCCTGACACCCAACTTCCAGTTTTGCCACAGCCAGAAATCCCTAAGGGAAAATACAACTCTTTAAACACTGAAGGTGTACCTCAAAAGAATAGACATGGATATCCAAAGCTGGGAGAGCCTGACAAGCAACCAATCCCAGTGGTACAACAGCCTCGTCAGAGAACACCTTTTTGGAGGAAACGTGATTGAAGTAAATAGTCCCTTTTATGATGACAATTACAGCTTATACGACCATAGACAACAGAGTATCCGATCTAGCAACTTGAGATGCCCCTATCCCGGGTCGGAGACATTGTCAGATAACAAAAATGGGTTCTACAGATGCAGCGGACGTTATTCAAACAAATCACGGCGCCGTTTTTGTGTGCACTGCTGTACTCCACACGGCATTCACACGGCCAAACATCCCAGGCACTCGTGTTTATCACGTTTAACGGTGTTTCCCTCAGGGCCCTTCTCTTCCTGACCCCTATGTGAGAAACTGCCCCCGTTACATGTCAGTGTAATGTGGTGCACCTGCTGGCTCACAGGACTCCTGAGTCTCCCGCTCGTGGGTAGTGGGGATTTCACCATGACAGGCGTCTGAGGTAGTGTGCTGAGTCCTACTCACATTTGGTACAGTGCCTCCATCCCATCCAGATCCCCATGATAGCAGGGAGGAGTTTCTGATCAGTGTGTAATCAGATTGTCCCTTTGCCACTCTGACAGACAGACTTGAACTGCTGCAGATACTTAGGATGTACACCTTGAACTCCACTCCAACTCTGACTCTGAACCTGGACCACTAACTTTTGGGAGTGCTGTGCAATATATAGGCTACAGAAAGACCCACCTCTTTGTCACTAACAGTGGACACAGAGCATGCTGTCACTTCCTTTGCTACATTTACACATCACAGGGGTTGAGGGCAAACCTCCATGATGACTACTGGCAACCCTGCCCCTTTTAACAGGAGTTACTGCTCAGTATGAGAGAGATCTGTGCACCAATTTTACACATGGCTACAATCTCCCCCTGGTGGAATCCAACGACCCTGCTTGGACCTAAATTTGTGGAACCTTCCTTCAGGTGGCACTGCAACACATAAACAATATACATTAGGACACATTATTACAAAACGCATCTTCTCATCATGAACATAATCACATAGACCAGTTTGGCCACAGCAGTACACTTGAACTACTCCATAGGAGAATTTAAAGCCTTAATAGTAATGCCTGGGATCAGGCTTCTTAACCTCCCTCCCATTAGCATCCTGCACTGAAATGCTGTAACATCTAGGCTGCCCACTCTCTGACCTGTACTCCATTTTGTGCATGTATATGTTGCACCCAACACTCCATACCCTCATGAGGTAGCAGATCCTTTCCTCTGTCCTATGCTCAATATGATCAGACTTAGACTTGATGTAGTCCTCTATAGTCTCCCTCAACCATGCATCCCTATTGTCCTCTATTTCCTGCATAAGAGGTTCAGGTACATATGGGTATTCTAGACCATGGGACTGTTTGTAGCATGCAACTATGGCCCTCTCAGCCCTGCTGATATGAATTAACTTTTTATTGCCTGCCCTGCCTGGCAGTACCCATGACAATGGCTCTTCAGGAGAAATCACATCATATAAAATAGAGGACCCACGTGGTGTAACTAGGCCCCTTTGAATTTTGTACCACCGCCTCCTCAATTCTTCCAGGCGTTCCTCCTCGGAGTATTCGCAAACATCCCACCAGTGGTCAACTACATCTCCTCTTATTTGTATAAATCTAGTACGATCCAGCCAAGCCTCGTACCCCTCAAACATGGGAGCCTACCACCTGGTTTCCTTCTCTACAGCCTGTTCCCTCACTAAAACAGCTATTTCACTTTCCTCCGGCTCTCCCCCAGAAGAAACACCTGATGTTCCCGTGGATCTAGAACCCAACCCAATACGTTTAGGCCTACCCCTCACATTAGCATTACAATCGGTAGAACTTTCTCTTGAAGACATCCCAGATGGAATCATTTCCCTCCCCGTTCCCTCATTAGAGGTAAAACATTCCCCCCAGTCCAGAGCTGACCCAGTCCGTTCCTTAGATGTGTCCCGGGACTCCCCAGACCACCCTTGGCTAGATAGGGACCCAGATGACGAGGTGACAGGGGCAGGGGTTTGGGAAATAGCCAGGGGCAGAGAGAAAGGGGACGTGTGCTGGCGATGCGCTACCATGATCCGCAGTTTGGCAATACCCCGACCGGTGCCAGCGTTGGGCAGGTTAGGCTCACCCTTCTCCTGGTTCCCCGGATTCCTCATGGCCTGCCGACAGTTGCCCATCTCATTTCCAGACAACCTTGTGAAGCACGGCAGTCGCGATGATGCTGGTTGCTTCCAGCCGGCTCCGCTGTGTCCGCCGGAAGTGATGTCATCGATCTCGTGGGACAAGGCGCCATCTTGGGTGGGGTCCCCACCCGGAACTTCTTCCTTCAGTTCGACGTCCAGCGCCGGATGGGATGGTTCGTTCCGCAACTCCGCTTGGGACTTGGCTGGGCATTCCTTCTCCGTCGCCTCCATCGGAGCCTGTGGGAGGTAAGAGGGTGTCTCACCACTCCGCTGGCTTGTGATGAGGTCCTCTTCTCCTTTCACGATGGAAGTCGCCACGGCCGTGGGACTCATCCGCTCCAGTCGTATCAGCGCAGGTAATCGAGAACTCTCGAGACTCGGCTCCTCCACATCACAGGTAAGTGCTGGCTCTTTTTCAGCACCACTGTAGTGGCCCGCCGGTAGGAGCATCACCACCGATGTCGGGCTTGCTTGCTCTTTGTCCGACGAGGCAGACTCCGACGCTGGTAGGGGTACTTCCGCAGGGGACCGACAGCGAGGTTCCGAGTTCTCGCCGTGGTTGCAGGCCCCAGTTTCACTCTTTCCCGGTGCTATCATCAGTAGGGATCCCCATTCTCCGGGATCGGCCTTCTCTGCTTTCACTTTGGGCGAGGCTCCAGCCGTCAGCTTGGCTGTCTCTCCTCCCGCCTCCGCGGCGTGCCCAGGCACAAATTACTCCACAGCCCACAGATAATGTATGCCACACTGAGGGCATCGTGACGTGGTGCTGGCTTCTCCGCCGGGTAACCTGCATTGCTTGCACAGGCACCGCAAGGTTTCTTTGTCGCCTGCCTTCGCTACCAGGAAGCCTCCTGGCAATAGGTAGGGATGTACAGCAATGTCCATTGCACTCTTAGTCACACTGGTTAAGGGAGACACTCGGCATAGCAGTCTCTCCTGTTCACCATCTCCTCGCAACTGAGGGGCAGGAAGCGCACATCCAGCTCCTCCCCCAGCCAGTTCCGTTCTCAATTGGCAGATACAAGGACCCCTCCCCCTGGTACATATTAGATGAGGGTCCCACAGATTCACTTGGTGACCCAGAATTGGCTCTGAGCCTGTCACAGTCAAAGAGGGCACGGCCACAGCTTTCGCGCCACTTCCCCCAGCAGGGTGGGGTTCTTTCTTTCGCGCCTCTCCCGGCCAACTTCTTGCAACTTCATGGTTTGCAAAATTTTCAGCACACGGCCCACGCGGTCTTCCAGGCAAGCGGGAACCGCCATTTCTGATTACACGGCCATTCACATTAGCAGCAGGGGTTACTTGTTTAGTGATCACCGTCTGGCAATCAGATACTCCATTCTTTTCACACTCAATAGCAATGTCCTCAACACTTTCCCCCAGGGTAGTACCTCCTAGGCAGGACAAAAATGGCGCAGCCACTGCTCTTGGACTCTCCACACCGCGCGAAACATCATCACTTGCAGTCGCCATTTTTACACTTTGATTGCGATCGCACATGGTGATCCTCTCTGCTGGGCAGCCGCCATTTCGATGCAATAAAGAATGCCAGTGCACCTCTCCTCTATATGTATCTCATGTGTGTCTTACTCATGTATGCACTACCTCAGGCTAGACTCACTCTTTCTCTGCATGCTGTATCTGCTTCCTCCAGTATGTGCTCTGTGGTAAGTGATCTGGTTACTGGCTAGAGTAATCTGGCTTCTCCCATGCAGTACTTGGGGCGTCAACCTACTGTTGGCTACACCTAGCGCAGACCCTCTCAGGAATTCCTGACCCATGTTAACCAGGCTATCCCCTCAGGCATCCTACGACTAGCTGCCTCAAGGTGACTAGAACAGCCATAGCCCTGTCCCCAGACCTACTTTACTCCATTCAAGGCCCTAGGGTGTACTTTGCGAGCGGACCGTCACACTCCTGACTACCCCAAGCTCCCGTCCCTTCCACAGCACTTCCTGGCAGCATACATTCTCCTGTTTCCCAGTGTGCCTAGCAAAAGCCTGTCCTGATGATAGGTATCTCAGCAGCACCTCCAATTGTAATGGTGTTTCCCACAGGGCCCTTCTATTCCTGAACCCTATGTGAGAAACTTCCCCCCTTACATGTCAGTGTAGTGTGGTGCACCTGCTGGCTCAAAGGACTCCTGAGTCTCCTGCTCGTTGGTAGTGGGGATTTCACCATGACAGGCGTCTGAAGTAGTGTGCTGAGTCCTACTCACATTTGGTACAGCGCCTCCATCCCATCCAGATCCCCACGATAGCAGGGAGGAATTTCTGAAAGGGAACTCCTGGGTGCACCTTCTCCCTGAGTAACTCCACTCACAGGCAAGAAGGGTCTCTTCATGGGCATCTTTATTAGCATGTCGTGTGGTAGACTGCCCATCACAGTGGCCGACACTTAGTCGCACATCTTGTAGTGGCACTCCATTCAGAAGGTTCCTCCTAACTCTTTAATCAAGTTGTCTTTCCACCCCTCCCCTAAGGGAGACCACCAGCTGTGCCAGAGCCCTGGACACAGTGTGTAATCAGATTGTCCCTTTGCCACTCTGACAGATAGACTTGAACTGCTGCAGACACTTAGGATGAACACCTTGAACTCAACCACTCCAACTCTGACTCTGAACCTGAACCACTAATTTTGGGAGTGCTGTGCAATATATAGGCTCCAGAAAGACCCACCTCTGTGTCACTAACAGTGAACACAGAGCATGCTGTCACTTCCTTTGCTACATTTACACATCACAGGGGTTGAGGGCAAACCTCCATGATGACTACTGGCAACCCTGCCCCTTTTAACAGGAGTTACTGCTCAGTATGAGAGAGATCTGTTCCCCAATTTTACACGTGGCTACACACGGTTGCTTTGTTTGAATTTCATGGATTGTATGCAATTAAATGCAATTAAATGAATGAATTGTAATGTGTGCAGTACTGTGCTGCTGTGCTACTGTGTTAATTTTAAGTTTTTAAAGGCAGAACACTAAAATGCCATTTTCTGCACTCGCCTGCACCGCAGTACGTTTGGAAGAAATCCCGCTCCATGACATGGGTATTCCGAGGTATACACCGTGTGAACTGTTTCAATAACGGCCGCTCCATCTGTATGACAAAAAATCTGGTCAAGTTATAGTAATCATAGAAAAATGAAGTCAAGCACACAAATAAGTAAAGGAATTCAATGAGTAGTAAAAAAAGGTAATTTAATGACACTAAGAAGTGATAGTAGCATCCAACGTTTCAGTGCATACAGGCCTGATGAAGGTTACTTTTTGGTTTGCTTAACTAAAATTTTCTTTTTCAATATTAACTTATACAATATAAAAAAAAGACAGATTGCAGAAACTCATTGTCAAAATCTAGACATACTGTATGATACAGAAACCCATTTGAATGATACAGAAAATAATAAACAGCTTGTACAGTAGGTCATTGCTTGTTTTCCAAAGAAGTAGATAAAAGAGATAGGACAGCAATTTTAATGAACAAGAATTTACTAGTGCTTGTTGCAAAAAGGGCAGGTTTGCTATAGGTATTATTTAAAAAGTTGGTGTCTAACTTACTATTTATCAAATATATGCACCAAATAATCAAAATCCTATTTTTTTCCAGTTAGTATATGCTGGACTATATAGTAAGATTATACAGTATTTAAAAACAATTGTGCATCAATATTTCAGTGCTAAAATGTATCATAAAATGTCCGCTATATGTATGAAGGTTGTTATATAACTTCATACATATGACGAATAGTTCGTTCTTTAAATGGAAGTTTGATGCATTGCATTATTTTGAGTACCTGCTTAATATTACATATTTGCTTGATTATAGGGTGACCCTGAATATAAGGCGACCCCCTAATTTCAGTAGTAGCTGGAAAGAAAAAGTTTACGAACACACACACTCTATGGGGGCGATTCACTAAGCAGTGAGCTTTTGGGCCCGATTGGGAAATTAGTAATCTCACGGGAAAAAAAATGAAGCCAGATGCGGGATTCACTAAGAAGTTAGGCGCATTTGTTATGTGCGGGCAAACACATGCCCGATCGCGTGAGCTGTTTTTTGAAGTGAAACTTCTTTAGTGGCACCTCATTCGAACTGGGGCAAAAATGGATTGTGGAGACAGAAATTAAACGGATGTGACGTCAGTGCTGGCAGTTGAGGCCGGGCTGTGTTCTGGCTCAGCCCGACCCCAACACTGACATCCCGCCGGCGCCGCTCCTAATGGCCGCCGCTCGTCCCACACGGCCACAGACATATGCGGCGGCGATAGCCGCCGGCGCCGCTCCTAATGGCCGGTCGCAATTTCCCCCAGTTGGAGATGGGCACGGGCGGCATCTGGGGCAGTGGGGACCGGGCCCGGCTCTCCTGCTACAACCCGCTGACTGGCTCCTGGGACCAGGCCCGCTCTCTGTCCCAGCAGCACGCCAAGCTCAAATTACTGTAGTAGCTCTGTACTCCATCGGGGGCGAGTGCTTCTGCTGCATTGTGATGGGGGCAGCATCTACTGCGTGAACCGAGCGGCACCCTGCAAGTCCCCCTACCCCCGAAGCAAGCCGGGGGGAAGATGGGCACCCTTCCCCATTTGTGCTCTCCTTGCCCGAGGGGAAGATAATCCATTAAAGCAGATGTATATACAGTACATGTGTAATGTATGTTTTCTAGGGTCACAGGCCATTGACATGTCACACACACACACACACTGACACAAACACACACACTGACACAAACACACACACACATAAATACATACACATACCTCCGCAGGTGACTTGCTGCCACAGGATACACAGGCTGGAGACTCCTCTGCCGTGGGGCTGGACACTCCTCTGCCGCCGGGCGGGAGACTCCTCTGCCGTCGGTCGGGAGACTCCTCTGCCGCCGGGCTGGAGTCTCCTCTGCCGCCAGGCGGGAGACTCCTCTGCCGCGGGGCTGGAGACTCAGACAGAGCTCGCACAGTCAGTCGCACGCACAGTCACACGCACACTCTCAATCACACGCACACTCTCAGTCACACGCACACTCTCAGTCACACGCACACTTTCAGTCACACGCACACTTAGTCACACGCACACTCTCAGTCACATGCACACACGAGGAATTCACACTTAGTGCAAATAGCTAATACAGGGGATGTGTACCGAGCACGCACGTTATAAGTCAAATTTATTTGCATTTTGTCAATGAAATTGTATTTTGATTTTTAATTAAAACATCACAAACACAAATACAATTTCTGTGACAAAAGTCAAAGAAGTTTCACTTACTATGCGCGTGCACAGCACACACAGCTTTTTTTTACCCCTGATATCATGCTTAAAAATCAAAAGAGCGATAGCTGATTGAAAAAAATGCAGCCTGTAAGAGCTGCATGGAGACACTGCATCTCCATGCACGGCTCTTACAGGCGATCGTGCATTAAGAATATTGATTTTGATCTAAAGTGTACATGATCAGGGGGTCTCCGGAGCTGAACCGCATTGGTTTCAGCCTCTGGGACCCCCTACTTCATGAGATACAGGCCCCGTTATGGGGTGCCGGTACCCCCTGTGCTTTTAAAGCTCCTGCGTCACGTGACCGGGAGATTTAAATCCTGCAGGGGGATACCGGCACCCCATAACAGGGCCTGTATCTCATGAAGTAGGTGGTCCCCGAGGCTGAAACCAATGCGGTTCAGCTCAGTAGACCCCCTGCTCATGTACACTATGATCAAAACACACATATCAATAAAAAAATATTCATTACCGTAGCGGCTAGCCGCTATGGTAATGAAGCTGCATTAATGTAATTTGTATTAATAGTGTGTGGGAGCAGGGGGTCTCCTGAGATGAACCGCATTGATTTCAGCCTCAGGGACCCCCTGTTCTTGAGTTACAGGCCCAGATATGGGGTGCCGGTATCTCCTCCATTATTTAAATGCCCCGCATCATGTGTCGCGGATGCTTTAAATATGGTGGCGACACTGGCATCCGATGCCCCATACCGGGGCCTGTAACTCGGGAAGCAACGTGTCCCTGAGCCAGAATTTAAAGCGGTTCAGCTCAGGCTACCCCCTGCTCACGCACACAATTAAAAATAATACATTAAAGCAGCTTCATTACCTTAGAGGCTAGCCGCTAAAGCAATGAAGGGGTTAAGGCCAAACAGCAGCTTTATTGGTGGCAATGTTCCCCAATAAACCTTGCAATATGTTCTAGGAACCCACCCCCTGTGCCCCCAACAACCCCTGTACCCCCTAACGTACATTACATTTTTTTTAAGCATAGGAATGTTACAATAGAACAGCGGGGGCACTCAAGTGGTCCCCGCAAGTGTCTGGGGCTTTCTGGTGCTGGCCTGCGTTACCAACCTGTGTTTAAAAAAAAAAAAAAAAAAGGAAATAAATACACCGCCATCCCCTTAACACATACAGTACAGTAAAGGGCAAAATTACTATTATTCAGATTTCGGTAATAGTGCATTTGCGCATTTAAAAGAAAACATTAAGCTGCAGAAATAAAATAAATAAAACTTGCACTCACACCTTCAAGGCTGCCACAAAGAAGGCCATCCTCATCCTCATCACGTCCATGTCCTCCATTGCCATAAACAATGCAGTACAATCAAAAATACAATCTAATGTTCCTTAACCCCTTAATCACCTAAGCGGTTAGTACCCACTATAGTAATTAAGAGGTTAACCCACCATCTCCTACTACCCACCCAGGAGGAAAAAATGGTAAACCGCGGTCACAGCAACTCCAACAGCCAACGCATTGAGAAAAATAAAAAACTGTATTGATGACTAACAGTGAACATCAGCAGCAGTACACTCTGACGTGTTTCGTCCAATGATGGACTTTTTCAAAGCGTGATTACCCATGCATCCTAGCGATCCTTATATAGGGGATGACGTGTCAGGATAATTATATTATCACAGGGATGGACCTTCCCCTTCACCTGCAAACTAATTAACTAATTTAAACCTATTCCACGTCACCACATATACACAAGGGCCGATATATGCAACAAACAACACACAATACACATATATTCTAAGAAAAAAGGAAAGGAAAGAAAAAATACTTTAAAAACATGGTGTTAAAAACAAGAAAACTGAATGCTCACATAATTAATATAGTAAATAAGTAATGTGATGAATGTGGATAACTGGCACAAACCTTTGTTATTTAAATCAATTAACTATGGAATAATAAATCATTTGAATATAACACAATTGTGAATATTATTAGTGGTCACATAAATAACAAATATAGAAATTTTGATGCATATGGAAAGGTCATTCAAATACTGCATACACAATAACAATCACAAGACATGTATCATATTAATACTGTAACCATAAAACAATATACACCCTGAACACTCCTCACGCATAATGTCAGCCAACCAAGAAGTGTTTGAGTTCCCACTCCTGGTTGATGCCAAATGGATGGAGAGTGTTCAAAGTGTATATCCAGTACATTTCTTGTCTATTCAATGTGCATTCTCTATCGGCACCCCTTACATGACGGGGAATATGCTCAATAGCTAAGTATGAAAAATTATCTATTCCACCTCTAGGACACCTAGAAAAGTGTCTAGGCACCGGATGTGATAAATCCTTTCTTTTTATCAGACGAACATGCTCTGCAATTCGCATTTTTAATGGTCTGATAGTTCGGCCAACATATTTCTTATCACATCCACAATGTAGGAGATATATTGTAAAAGTAGTATTGCAATTCAAGAAGTTCTTAATATAGTATTTTGTCTTATTATGGTCAGAAGTTATAACTTTAGTGGTATGTACATATTTGCACATGGAACAATTTCCACATGCAAAAAAACCTTTAGGTATCCCTCGTATATTAGTATATTCTGAACGAGACTGAAAAAGGCTTGGTGACAAGTGTGAAGCAAGCGTTTGGCCTTACGGTAGGTAAACTTTGGCCCATTTTTAACAAATTCAGAAATGTCCTTATCCAGGCACAGCGTTTGCCAAAGCTTATACACAATATCACATATTAGTTTTGATTGACGATTATATGTTGTGATAAACAGTGGACTTACATCACTGTACCTGGAAAGGGATTTCACATTATCTTTACAATTCATTGGTATCCTCTTTTTCCTTTCCAAGAGTGTTAATCGATCCATAGATTTTGCAGATTCAAACACTGATTGAATATCAGTATGAGTATAACCTCTGGCTAAAAATCTTTCCGACAGTTCCCTAGATTGTACAAGGAAACTATCATTATCAGAGCATAATCTTTTTAACCTGATAAATTGAGCCTTGGGAATGCTTTTAACTAGCGAACGTGGATGGCAACTCTTAGCTGAGAGTAGGGTATTCCTAGAATTAGGTTTTTAAAAATGTTTGTTTGGATGGTCATGTACAAGAGTAGGTCTAGGTAATTAATATCGATTAATATTTTTTTCAAATGTAAATCTAATATTAAGATCATTTGTGTTTAATATATTAACAAAAGATATAAGTGATGCTTCATCGCCGTCCCATATCATTATGAGATCGTCGATGAATCTTTAAAAAAATATAATATTAGAACGAAACAAATTATTACTGTGATATATGTGTTGTGCTTCACATAAACCCATAAATAAATTTGCATAAGATGATACAAAACTTGTGCCCATTGCAGTGCCTAATAACTGTAAATAAAAACATGAGTCAAATAGGAAATAATTGTGAGTTAATAAAAAAGTAATTGATTCTAAAAGAAAAGTGCAAAGTGAAGTGGAAAGTTGTGACAAATCCAAAAAGTGACTAATAGCTGATAAACCGTGATCGTGGTGTATAATAGAATATAGTGATATCACGTCAAGCGTGACCCACCAATATTCTTTCTTCCAGACCAAGTCCTGTAAATCGACCATAAGATCCGCTGAATCTTTTATAAATGATAGTAATTGGAATACCAAAGGTTTCAAATAGCTGTCCACATACCGCGATAATCCATCTCCCAAAGATCCAATACTCGCCACTATAGGGCGACCTGGAGGGTCCACCAGTGACTTATGGATCTTTGGGAGATGGTGGAATACCGGAATCACGGGATGTGGACAACTCAAATATTCACATTCTTTCTTATTGATGACACATACAATCTTACCAAAATCAATCAGTTCATCAAGCTGAGATATAAATATAGCTGTAGGATCCCCTTTAAGGAGTTGATAATTGTTTTTGTTTCCCAACTGTCTGAGTGCCTCATGTCTATATTGTTCAGTGGATAACGCAACAAGAGCCCCACCCTTATCCGCATTTCTAAACATAATATCATGTCTGCGTTTTAGATGGTCCAATTGTTGGAACTCTGTGTATGTCAGATTATTGGAATGCATAGAATATTGTGAAAAACCTTGAGCCAATAATAGTAATTCCCTTTCCACTAATCTTTCAAATGTAGTGATAAAGGGTCCCCTGTTAAAATTGGGACAAAAAATGGGCTTCTTTTTTAGGCCTGAGTTGTGATTGCCAAAAAATAATTGTGAAAAGGTATTCATGTCTTCACCTTGTTGTTCTAATAATGCGTCCATATCTGACAATACACATGTTTCCTGAAAATTAAAGTTAGACATATTAACCAAGACATCCGTTTCTGGTTCATTATCTGCAATAATAGAGGTATCAATATCAATATCAAGAGGATTAACATTAGCAGAATTCAATGCATCAAATTGTCCTCTAGAAGAAAATTATTTCTTTAGGGTTAGCTTACGGGTAAACCTTTGAAGGTCAATGACCGTTTGGAACAAATGAAAGTCCTGCAACCACCCAGGAGGTCTAACATCCTCTCCAGGAAATTACCCCCACCCTTCACCCATTCATTGGTACAGTGGGTACATCATGCTTATATAATATGGGCATGATTTACCACTATAGCAAGAAATGGTAAAGGATAAAACAAACAGGCTCAAATAAAAAAAATTACATTGCAAAATAAACATATTACTAATGCCAATCAAACAATTGAATGGCACAGTGGGTACATCATGCCCATATAATATGGGCATGCTTTAACACTATGCCAGTCAATGGTCAACCTAAACAAAACAATCACAAACAAGAACCAATGCATTCCAAACCATCTCAAACTTTAACAAATAAAGAAGTAAACCGAACAAAATTATCACAAATCAGTTAATCAAATCCAAAATAAAGACCAGAGTAAACAATTAAAACACCAAAACAAAACCATGAATAAATATAATAAATATCTAAATAAACTGCATCATTCAAAATCAAAAGTCAAAAATTAATCCAACATTTAAAAGCAAACACCAGTCAAAAGTTAGAAATAAACTATTTAAAACACAAGAAAAAAATCCTAAACACTACATCGATATGCAATATAAATATCATACAAATTTAAAATCAAAGAAGCAATATTAATATGTAAATAAAAAATGCAATCACAAAAAAATACAATTAAAAAAATCCTGTAAAACTGAAACAGATATGAATCCTGATAAAGGAAATAGAAAATAAGGAGGGCGTCCTACAATACAACATAAAACAGATCAGACCAAAAACTAAGAGCCAAGCCGAAGTCAAATACAAACAAGATAATAATTTTTAAAAAAAAGCTATGAAACAAGCAAGCAATGAAACAAGGTTTTGAGTTAAATGGTCGAAACATATTAGATCAAGATCAAGACCAGTTACAAGGTTGAAAAAAGAAAAATGGGTTTAGCAAATATGTATTGGAATATGTGACACTAAGCTGAAGAAACTAGATCAAATGCGGAGAACAACACTGATATACAAAAAAAACAAAGTATAAGCCGAAGTGGTTTAAGTAGATGGCCTATAGACAAAAAGAGAACAAATATATGTGACAACAATGTAAGACATTACTCGATGTTCCATGTACATACAATATGCTACAGTGAAATGTATTTGCAAACACCCTAATTAAAAGAAACTTTATATAAAAAAAACCTGTAAATGAAAAATAACATACATTCAATATTTTTCCTTAGCTTTTGATGTCTTCACCCTCCGATTCCCGCTGTCACCGCAAGCTCTCGAACCAATCCACGATCCCAAACATCAATGAGACACCGCCCTGCGTTCCGGTCCCGGTTTGTGGCGAGCACGTCCGTTACAGTATGTGAGGCTAGGAGGGTGGTTGGTGTAGGTGCGTTCTATCTGTCCTATTTTTGTACCCTGTATGTGTTTGCTGGCTTAATACAATTTTGATACTACTGCGGAGTGGCCTGGTCTTGTTTTCCCTGCTTCACATTGCAGGGCGTCTGAAGCTGTGCTCTATCTGCACCAACCACCCTCTTGGACTCATCATTGGATGGATTGCACGCTATTGATCCTGAGAGTGCCCCTTGGATGAGCAGGTAAAGTGCCAATGTGCCTTATTCAAATCCTGCTGTTTAATGGACATAGTTCTTTTTTCATTATACTGTCAGGGTGATTACTGTGTACATCCCGGTGGTTGTCTCAACTGACTCCACTTGTCACTTCCCCTACAGTCATTACGCAGTTATTGCATTATTGAGGGGCACTCCGTCATCGTCAGACCACCAAGTCAATGGTCTCATCATTAATATGTTATAGGAGGTTACCGGTTCGATTTTGAGCACCACATATACCACATCTCTCTGTATGTGAGGCTAGGACTGTCCCTGTCTGAAATACTGTTGGAAAACTGGTCCCTGTTTGAAATGCTGCCTCCGCCTGAGACCCAGTCCCTGTTTAAAGGTCTAACTCCGTCTGAAAGACTGCTCCGTAAAGAACTCCTTACTAGGGCCCAGCGCCTTAGAGAGTTAAAACAGACCCTGGTCTCCTGTGTTCCATATCCTGGTTCCCCTGTGACCTGGGAAAACGTGGATCCTGTGCGACTGGCGCCGGCTCGAAGTACGCTCCATGAACTGTCCCTAGCTATGGATCAGTGCATAAAAGAGCAGGACCGTATCCTCGCTAGCTACGCTGTTACTAGACAGTTCCCATGCGCTACTAGTCCTGTTACTAAACCCTTGGGGGTACCGCCTTCTCCTGAAAATTACCAAACTGATTTTGTTTCTCTGAAGCCAAAAGAAGAGATTGCCACGATCCCTGGTTTTGATTCAACCTCTCATTTCTCTGACTCTGATGTTTTGCCTGCTTTAACCCCTGCTTGTAAACCCTTTGAGGCACCATTTGTGCATTCTTGTAATCCCCAAGCCAATGTCACCTTCCTAGAGCCTGAAGATGAACCTCCTATGCCCCCAGTTTCCAAGTCAAATCCCCTTTTCTCTGACTCTCATGCACTGCCTGCTTTAACCCTTGCTAGTTCTCAACACCTAGGTTTAAAGGCAGACCTTGCACATGATGCCTCTCCTTAGGTTCAAGTTGCTGAGCCTGTTGAGGTTCATTGCTGTCTTTCCCCTGTCCCAGCTAAAGTTCCTGCTAATTAGTTCCCTGAGACTTCTTCTGAAATATTGATCCCAGTTAAAAGTGATGCTCATGAGTCTGTTTTGCCAAGAGCCAGCACACAGATTCCCCTGTCTCTAACACTCTTGCTACACCCAATGCTATTCCTCCTGTGTCTCAGACATTTGATATTCCTGCCTTTGACTCTAAGTCTGTTTCCTTAGAACCTCCTACAGCGATTAGTTCCCCTTTTACTGCCCCTCAAGCTATCACTTCAGAGATCAGCTTATCTGTCTCTGATCCCTTATTAAGGTCTGAGTCTCCCCTTACTGCTTCTAAGGATTCTCCAGCACTTCCTGTGTTAACCTGTGTTACTGCTATAACTCCTGATGTAAAGCCAGACTTCATTCCCTCTGACTCTCCTGTAGTCTATGAGATGCCTATCACCAATGCTAAAACTCCTGTTTTAAAAGGCGTCTTCTCTGTTATGTCTGTAATGCCTGCAGTTTCGTTAATTGATTCTAAGACTCTTGCCGCAAGGTCTCCCATAGAGCCTGATGTCCCCACTATGGATTCTAAGACACCCACTTCAGTGACAAGTAGATCTTTCAGCAATATCCCCACATGGTTAAATGTACCTAGTTCTGTTTCTTCCATGACCAGTACCCCTATTGCTTGGGCCCATGCAGTATTGGATAAACCTTTCTCTGTTTCTAAGGTTCTTGTAATTAAAATTCCTACAGGTTTTGGTATACCTATTCTTGACCCTCTGACTCCCACTTCAGAGACAATCGCAACTTCCTCTGATTCTATTGGAGTACCTAGTCTGGTCCTTGTGGTTTCTCTAATACCCATTTCAGAGACCAGCGCAATGTTCTCTGATTCTATTGAAGTACCTAGTCTAGCCCTTGTTGTTTCACAAATACCCACTTCAAAGACAAGCGCAATCTCCTCTGATTCCATAGAAATACCTAGTCTGGCCCTTGCTGTTTCACTAATTCCCACTTCAGAGACAAGCGCAATGTCCTCTGATTCTATTGGAATATCTAGTCCCCTCGCTGCTGTTTCTCAAATACCCACTTCACAATGTCCTCTGATTCTATTGAGATACCTAGTCCAGTTCCTGCTGTTTCTCAAGTGTTCCCTTCAGACAAGCGCAGCATTTCTGATCCCATTGAAGCGTCTAGTCTGGTCCCTGTTGTTTCTCAAATACCTACTTCAGAAACTAGTATACCTTTCCCGGACCCCTGTGCTGTACCTAATGTGACCAATGCTGCTTCTCTGACATCCAGTTTAGGAACAAACATATTCTTCACTGGCTATTCTGCAGCTCCTGTAGTAATCAAGATTGACTTCAATTCCCTCACTGCAAAGAATAGTTTTTCTCCTAGTCCCCCCACAACTCCTCGTGTAAGCCTTAGAGCCTGGGATTCCCACTCCTCAGACAATACTGTCTCTCACTGACTCTTCCACAGTATTTGAGGTATCTGCTACAGACTGCATGGATGCTGCTACGAACTCAGAGTTATCTCTCTTGGAATCTTCTGTAGTACCTGTTCTTCCTACAGATTCAAATGACCCAGTGTTCAAAACAGAGAATTATACGGCCCTGATTCTTCCACAATTTTTGGGGTACCCACTACTGACTGCTTTTCCTCTGCCACAAACTGAGGGTTACCTCCCAGGGAGGTGTCTGTAGTACCGAATGTATCTGCTGGTTCAAAGGACCCTGTTTTTAAAATGGATTTTTTTTCTGCACTGATTCCTCTACAGTATTACGTGAAGCCATTGAATCTGGGACTTCCACTCCTAAGTCAAGTTCGTGTTTTCCTGATAGTCCTTCAGTGTTTGAAGTACCCAGTCCTAACTCCAAGACTTTTGTTTCTAAGTCAGTTTTTCCACTCACCCAGCCTCCTGCGGTACTGGATAAGATCTGTATTGATCCAAGCCCTCTCACTTTACAAGCAGCTTCAATACCCATGGGTTCCTGTGTGGTGCCTGATGTGTTTCCTCTGTACTGTAAGGAATCCGTTCTGGGTTTGGCTGGAGCTCACTCTTGCAGAGTTGGTGAGCTCTCAGACAGACCTCCCCTTAGATCTGCAAGCCCTATCACCTGTGCGTGCAATCACTGCAGCTCTGTCTCTCTGCTCTGTCATTGGGGGAATTTCCACACATCCCTGTCTTTGGATTGGCTCCCTGACCTTCTTATTCTGGGCTCTCCCTTTCCCTCATTGCTGAGCATAAACCAAGTTGGACTTGGATGTAACTGTGTTTGCCACAAGATAACTTGCCTTGTTCCGGAGACCTGCTGCATTCCCTCCTTGCAGAGATCTGCTTCCTGGTTCCTGTGCTGAAGTGCTGGATCCCCAGTGCTTGTCTTGCCTTGTTCCTGAGACCTGCTGCATTCCCTCCTTTGGTCTGCTCCCTGGTTCCTGAGACCTGATGCCTTCCCTCCTGGCAGAGGTCTGCTTCCTGGCTCCTGTGCTGAAGCGCTGGTCTCCCAGTGCTACCCTGCGGTGTTCCTAGGCCAGTCCCATGCTTCAGCCGTTAGCGCCTACCCGTTGCCGAACCCCAGCCTGGATATCAACTACTCTGACGTCTCCAACTCTGACCGCGGCTTGTCCATGGATTACCCTGCCTTCTCTAACCCGAACCGGCTACGACTGACTACGGACTGCGCAATCCAGAACCGGATTCGTGGTGTAAGGTCGGTGTATGCACATCCCCGGTCCCGGTTTGTGGCGAGCACGTCCATTAGACATACATACATACATACAGAAAGAAGCAATGGTTGATTTGGAAAATGCTTGCTTGTATGTATTTTAAATGTATATTGCTTCTTTGATTTTAAATTTGTATGATATTTATGTTGCATATTGATGTAGTGTTCAGGATTTTTTTTCAGGTGTTTTAAATAATTTATTTCTGGCTTTTGATTGGTGTTTGCTTTTAATGTTGGATTATTTTTTACTTTTATTTTGAATGATGCAGTTTATTTAGATATTTATTTTATTTATTCATGGTTTTGTTTTGGTGTTTTAATTTTTTATTCTGGTCTTTATTTTGGATTTAATTAATTGATTGGTGTTAATTTTGTTCGGTTACTTCTTTATTTGTTTTTAGTTTGAGATTGTTTGGAATGCATTGGTTCTGGTTTGTGATTGTTTTGTTTAGGTTGACCATTGACTGGCATAGTATTAAATCATGCCCATGTTATATGGGCATGATGTACCCACTGTACCAATGAATTGGTGAAGGGTGGGGGTGGGTTGCATGGGGAGGGTGATTCGGCCTCCTGGGTGGGTAGTGGGAGAGGGTGGGTTAACCCCTTCATTACTATAGTGGTTATTAACCACTAAGTTGATTAAGGGGTTGGGGGACATTAGATCGTATTTTTGATTGTACTGCATTTTTTGGCAACGGAGGACATGGACAGTGATGAGGATGAGGACGGCCTTCATTGTGGCAGCCTGCCAGGGGTGAGTGCAAGGTTTATTTACTTTATTTCTGCTTGTTAATGTTTTGTTTTAAATATCCATATCCAAATTTACTAATATCCATATCTGGATAATAGTAAATTTGACCATTATTGTACAGTATGTGTTAGGGGGCTGGGGTGAGGGGGGGTGTATTTATTTGAAAGTATTGGTTGTTGTGTTTTTTTGGGCACAGGATTAGTACGGCTGGCCAACGGGGAACCCGGACTCCCACGGGGATCACTCGGGGACACCCGTCGTTCTGTTGTATTAATTGTGTGGCGAAAAAAATGTAAACAATGATTTTATTCATGGCTCTATTTCTTTTGTGCGCTAGCATTTAGCTGGTGCAAAAATGTGGCGTGCTTTTAAAGTACGATTCACTTATCACTGCTTAGTGAATTACGCTGACTGGCAAGAAACGGCACGTTTGCCATTTTTTGCCTGATCAGACGTACAGTATTTTTTTCATTTATTATTTTGGCTGAAAAAATTCCTTTACGGCCGATAAAGCACTGTTATCACTGCTTAGGGAATTGTGCAGCAGGCAGTATCGATCATAACATTTATTTTATAACAGGCATTTATCGTACTTAAAAGCAGTCATCACTGCTTAGTGAATCGACCCCTATGTCTCTCTCTGTCTCTGTCTCAACAATAACATGGTTATTAGATAAAATACAGGTTTAAAACTTTGAAATCAGAAAAATATTAGATGTCAATGTCTTACGAAACACTGGGGATGAGAAAAAAAAGAGGGGGAACATTACAGGTCTCCCAGTTCTTTGCTCACTATATGAGTTCAAGCTCACCATTCAAGCTGATTTGCCTAAAGATGCCTTCTAGATGAGATAAAGCAAGACCTCACAACCATCAATAAAAAAACAGAAGCCCCGGAACAAAGGGTGAATGACACAGAATCATGCCAGAACAAATTTAACAAAGGGTCTATACACTACAGTGGCGGCCGACCTGAGTCTAAGTCGGCTAGATCCGCGGCTCTCAGATTATCCCGGTTAGGTGCGGTTTTCTGTTTGTTTTGCCCGTAGTGAACTGCGTTATTTTAGCGCTCGTGATTTTAGCATTTTATTCTCGCCGTTTGCAATACTGCAATGCCGTGTAAAAACTCAGGGGGGCGTTTGTGAGCTGTTGTCTTGGAAGTCTAATACCTTCGCGGTTCAACCTACGTCACTACACAGTCTGTGTGTGCACGCGCAGTAATTGTAAATTTGCATATTTAAAGTATACATGCATTTGCAGTGCTATGCTGCTGTACAGTATGTCTCATTTGAAAATTGTTGAAATGCATAGGCGTGTAAAGTACTGTAACAGTGTCACATAACGGCATATACTGCACCGACACACTTTATTCGAGCAAATACCCGGTATGTACCTGGCAGATACCTGGAATGCGCCGCTCCTCACCTCTGACAAGCCCCGTTGCATTTGCCTTCCCAGCCTGGGTTCATGCCTGGCTGATGGGCGGCTGATCTGTTAAATGATAATGATTAGGATTTAATAGGCTGCAATGCTTCGCGTGTCTACCAGATGGCATAAATTCATGAATTGTAATGCAGTATATATATATGTACTGTGCAGTATTGCAGCCAGCGGGAAGAAAATGCTTCAATCCCTGCCGGAAAATAACTCAATGCACTCGGGCAGAAAACAGTCACAAACCTCAATACACCCGGGTATACCCGAATTCGTGGGACTAGCCGAGCTCGAATAAAGTGTGTCGCCAGTGTACAGCGCTCTCCCCTCGCTCAGGATAATTAACTGCACTGCAGGGTATTTCAACTTCTTATCTTCTCTACAATGCAGTACATCTCTCCCACACCATTCCTTTGAACGTGTGTCTGGTTTCAATCACATTCCTGCTTGACAGCAGGTGATTACTACGCATGCGCCTGTTACTTCGCCCACCACTGCTTGCTTGAGTGAGTGACCAAAAATTTTTTTTAAACATTTTTATTGTAATTTTTTTTTCTCCACAAGCCTGCAAAAATCATCTTACTGTATTACGATATTCAATCTGTGCTGTAGCTTTTGACTACACACTACACAAAGCCTCACTGCAGTGCGTTTGACTGCACATGGTTGATTTGTGTGCTTTTTACGTACTGTATTTGGGGGTGTATTATTATGATGAACTGCCTTTTGAAATTAAAGTATGTCTTTAGCTTTGAACTTCCTGCAGCTGTACCCTGTAGCCCCCTCCCCCACGAACGCTAGCTCAAGTATTTGAAATTCCACGGAGTCGTTAATTTTCTGAATCTTGTCATTGTGTTCTTAATCAATCTGTCCATAGCCGAGCTACAAAGCCTCACTGCGCCTGTGTGTAATCTTTTTTGAGATGGGAGCTAGCTGTTTACTGCGCATGAGTCACCCAACACCCCCCTCTCCACAGAGTCGTTAATTTTCTGAATCTTGCCATTGTGTTCTTAAGCCGTCCATAGCCGAGCTACAAAGCCTCACTGCGCCTGCGTGTAATTCTCTTTGAGGTGGGAATTTTGAGGCTTTGTTTACGGCAACGCTTTGGAAAATCCCTTCTCGAATTTGATTTTCACAGAGCATCACCTCTCTATGCACCTGTGTGTAATCCTCTTTCGGATGGGAGCTAGTTGATTCCTACTCATGCGCCTGTAACTTCACCCACCACTGCTTGCTTGAGTGCCCCAATAAAAATGTTTTTTAATTATGATTTTTTAACTGTTATTTTATCCACAAGCCTGCAAAAACAATCTTGATATTACAATATTCAATCTGTGCGTTTGCCTGCACATGGTTGATTTGTGTGCTTTTTATGTACTATATTTGGGGGTGTAGGGATCACATTACAGTATTATGATGAACTGCCTTTTGAAATTACTGTACTGTACTCTACTCTATGTCATTTCTTTGAACTGCTGCACAACTAATCCTTCATCCCTCCCCCACGCACACACAAGCTCTTATCGACAGACACCTCCACAGTCATTAATTATCTGGTTAGTCATTGTTTTTAATCAGTCCCTAGCCCAGCGTCAATCGCCTCACTGCGCCTGCATGTACTCTAATCCTCTTTGAGATGGGAGTTTACTGATTACTGCACATGAGTCACCCAACCCCCCTCCACAGAGTAGTTAATTTTCTGAATATTGCCATTGTGTTCTTAATCCGTCCATGGCCGAGCTACAAAGCCTCACTGCACCTGCGTCGAATCCCCTTTGAGATGGGAGCTAGCTCATTACTGCACATGACTCACCCCCCAACCCTTTGAGGCTTTGTTTACGGTAACGCTTTGGAAAATCCCTTCTCGATTTTGAAATGTAAATCTGATTTGCACAGCATTATGAGAATTGAGAGTTAAAAAAAACATTAACTGACTCATGTTGTTTTGTCATTCAGACTTTTTCATTGGAGTACTGTAGGGGTGGGGGGCGGGGTGTTGTCAATGATTATGATTAGCAGGAATCTAAATAAATATTTATTTTATCAGGAACCAAAAATACAAATATAAAAATAATCATGAATAATACATAATGCAGTCTTTATTAAGTTCTTCTGGCAGATTGAAATTGGATAAACATTTAGAAAACATTTGCAAAACATGGATAAACATGAGTAATGCACATTTATAAGAATATTATTTAATAATATATACTGTAATGTATAATATATATATACAGTATATATAGTAATATTATTTTTTCCGTCTTTATCTTGTTCCTTATTCTGTGTACAGTACAGTAGTTCATTGAGAGAGGAGAGGTTTTGTGTACATCATTACTGCTGTTTATATACTGTACATTTTACTGTACAAACAGATTAGACTGGACACAACAAACCACCTCCCCCCAGGCCACCCTTTTTTCCTGAAACGACAAAAAAAAAAAATTAGTGCAGTTATGTGCGTACTGTATTATGGCATTGTGTGATGTGTACTACTACTGTAGATGGCTGGTGCTGCTTTCTCTGGAAAGAAAAAAATTGAGCAGTTAGTAGACAGTTACTGTACTACTGTCAAACTAGTCTATACTGGAACTACTGTATACTCTGACTACTGTTAAATACTATGTAACCAGATGGCTGGTGCTGCTCTCTCTGTAAAGAAAAAACTGTACCTACTGTATACTCTGACTATTAGGAACGAAAAAATCTGTGCCATACTTACCTGTATCATACTGTACTTACAATACTAGAGTACAGTACTACTTTCCTGATGCTTGCCAATTACGCGCGATCACAATGGGCAAAACAGTCGCAATATGGTCTATATATTTATTGCAGCGTTCCACGGTGAGTACATCGTTCCAAAAACTCATTGGGCCTTATTCAGAGAGGGTTGATAAAAAAAATAACCAGGGAATTTAAAATGACTGTTTTTTGGGCGTTGCTATCACGGTATACAGAAAGGCTCGATTACCAGTGATAGCAAAATGCCCAAAACGGGAGAGTTGCTGCCAGCGAGAGCCTCGAGCCTCTGAAAAGGCCTAAACTGGCAATTCATTTCTGCTGCAGAGAGAGCTGCTCTGAGAGAGCCGCCTCTCCCAGCGGAAATGTCGCCCGAAAATTAATTTATTTAAATATACATTTCTTTAATAGTGTAGAGGTGCAGGGGGTCTCTGGAGCTGAACCACGTTGGTTTTATGTCCGGGGACCCCCTGCTTCCTGAGATACAGGCCTCATTATGGGGTGCCGGTATCTCCTATGCAAGGAAATGTCCCGGTCACGTGACTCGGGACATTTCAATGCAGAGGGATACCGGCACCCCATAAAGGTGCCTGTATCTCGGGAAGCAGGGGGTCCCCGGACATAAAACCAATGTTGTTCAGCTCCGGAGACCCCCTGCACCTCTACACTATTAAAGAAATGTATATTAATAAATAGTTAAAAAAACATCAATACACGCCTCCCCGCTCAAACCCATACAGTAATGGGCAAAATAACTTTTATCCAGATATGGATAATAGATTATTTGCCCATTATTAAACACTGCATTAGCATACATAAATAAAATAAATAAATAAAGTTATACTTACCACAACAGCAGGTCCCTCTGTCCTCCGTTGCCAGAAAACATATATACAAAATAAATACATTCTAATGGCCCCTAACCCCTTAATCACCTTAGCGGTTCCTAACCGCTATAGTCATTAAGGGGTTAACCCACCCTGACCCGGGAGGCCTAAGCACCCACCCCAGACTGACTATACCCACCCTATAACCATTGAGTAGAATAGTGGTACATCATACCCATATAATAATAATGTGGGCATGTTAAGCCTCTCTAGCACTCAATGGGCACCCTAATCACAATACAGTAATACACAAGACACACAGTAATAAAACAAAACTAAACTCCAAAAAATCACACGTCACTAAATAAAATCAGTAGCCAGCTAATCCAATCAATAGAAGCAATTACATGAACAATGAATTAATTAAACCATTACCCAATCAAACCAATTAATTCCTAAACCAACTCAAAATGAATAGTAACACTAACCAATCCAAACAATTAATTACTCCAACATTAATGAATGTAACCATTAAAAGACAAAGAAATAAATTAAAACAATCTCTGAAGTAATCATAAAACACATTCGCTAAAATAATATTAAGTACAAGTGAACACCAATCGCAAACCTTTTATTACATTAAGCATAAACAAACAATCACATCCACATAATAAACTGCAATAACAAGCGAGAAATGCCCCCCAAATATTGTCATAATAATGTATTAATCTGTACCCTAAAGAGGTACCGATTAATATATTATCAGTCAATGTGCCTCCCCCAAAAAAATCAAAAAACACATCCAAAGATTAAACCTGTAAAAAGAGACATTTACAAACATTTAATATATTACTTACCATTAGAAGCGGTGGCCCTCCGACTCCCGGGGAAACAGGAAGCTCACGTACCTTGAAGGCCTCCAACAGCATCCGATGCCATCCGCCATGAAGATCCGGCTCAGGTACCCCAATCTTCTTTTTTCTTTCCTTAATCACCTTCTTCTATCTTCATCTGTAACCATTTCTTGTTCTTCTTTATCTTCTTTCTTCATCTGTCAATCCAAAATACCCCATGTTAAATCCCAGCCGATGCTGTCTCGTCGGCTTCTTGGGCTCAAATGATACGTCACGGCCTTAAATATGGCTTGTGACGTCACATTTACCATCAAAATGGTTAACAGCCACCTGATTAGCTGTTAAAACCATGTTCCGACTTAAACTTTTTTTTTGCCGTGACGTCACTTAAAGGGAATGATGCCAGTCAATCAGAATGGCTGTGCTTCATTTGCCTTTAAGATGACGTCACGAAGCCGGCGTCACATGGTATTTCAGCCAATCAGATCGTGGGAACCAATTCCACACTCTGATTGGCTGAACTACCTTGTGTAACAGCGGCCATCTTGGATTTAGTCACGTCATGTTAAAGGGAATGATGTCAGCCAATCCGCTGGGATTGGAGCCCTTTCTCCAGTTTATTTTTGTCTCCTCCCGAAGATGCTTGAGATCAGCACTCCTCAGTCGCTCGAGGAGGACTTTTTCCACGTAAAGTCTTTTTATCGCGTGCGCGGTCTTGAGATTTCTGTTGCGTCGGGCACTCCTCTTTTTGTAGACAAAGTGTATGGCAACAGTTGTAGGGCAGTTAGGACTAGCCCTTAGAGTTTTCTGCTCTTGAAGTGGTCTTTCTGCAGCTTCTCCACACCACGGAGTAGCCAGTTCAGCTTCTTCAGCTAAGGATTCTTCTGGCTTTGATTCTGCACTCCTACCTCTGTTTGTTGCCTGTTGGGCAGCTGTAGGTTTGGCTAGTGATTCTTTCTTTCTTGCGGGTGGGTAGCAGTTGTGCTAACCCCTTTATTACCTTAGCGGTATTAACCACTAAGGTAATGAAGGGGTTAACTCCCCCCACAACTCCCCCGCAATGCCTAAACAGCCACTAAGGGCCAAATTCCCCCTTCACCGAACATCGCTAGCTACAGTATTGTATTGTATTGTATGTTTCTTACAGTAAGCCTGGCATGGGTGTTTAACCCCTTCATTGCCTTAGCGGTTAGCCGCTAAGGTAATGAAGTTGCTGTACATGCATGTTTCCTGCCTCGGATGCATGCGGGGGGAACCAGAACTGCTATTAATGGCTATCAGCTCCGAAGACCAACGGCATCAATCCGAGGCAGGAAAGGGGCCTGATTTTTTCTAAGTCCCGACATATCGCTGCTCATCGAGGCCATCTCCCCAGCAATTGACCAAAAAATTTGTGGTGAATTGGATTTGGGGAGAACGCCTTTTAGGGCTGCGATAGGCCGCGACAGCCGACTCGCGGGTTGCTGAATCGCGCGAGTTTATCAACCCTCGGAAAATGGTCGATAAGCGGCTGATCGCAGCTCAGTTGGCGAATTTCGGATGGTGATAAAATTTTGCGTCGATACAGGCTGTTATCGAGCACTTATCGAGGCTATCTGAATACGAGTACCCATTTTGGGCGATAAGTGCTCGATAAGGGCCTTATCGAGGCTTTCTGAATAAGGCCCTAGAACTTTTGTCCTGCTTCTTTTGGTGGCCCAAATTGCCAAGATGTCACAATGTGCTCAGAACAAGACCCCTCACACCTCACCTCTGGGTTTACTCCAACTGCTCCCTGTGCCTACATGTCCATGGGGTTTGTCTCCATGTATTTTATTGTGGAGTTGCCCCATCTAAGAGTAATAATACCTTCCTGGTGGCTGTTAATTGACACACAGATAGTCACTTTATTGCCAGCAAGGACCTCCCTACAGCAGACCAGACTGCCTTGCTGGTTATGCAGGAGGTTTGCGGAATTCATGAAGTCCCAGATTACATAATATCGGACAGTGGGGTGCAGTTCACCTCAAGGTTCTGGCGAGTTAAGGAATCAGTCTAAAACTGTCTACTTGCTACCACCCGCAGAGCAGTGGTCAGACAGAGAGGACCAATTGGAGCAGTATCTTCATTGTTTTGTCGGGTACCTCCAGGAAAATTGGGCTGTTCTCCTGCCTTTAGCAAAATTTTCCCAACACAACACTGTCATGGGAGACCAGGTTATTTACACCTTTTTACCGGGATGATTCATTGAGCAGAACAAGGTAGAGAAATTAATTGAAACACAAAATACAGATGAAAAGACACACTTACTTTGGGGCTGGAGTTGAAAACTAGACTTTCCAAGGTGTAGGGAACTCTTTGGGAGAGATACACCCTGACCGGGACTTAGCCTGGAATCTCCTGGAACCCAAATCGGCATAAAATTCCATACGCCACCGCAACATTTTCTTCTGAGAATTTTCCCTTCTGACCGTGAGTCAGCCCAAATCTCCTGGAACTCAAATCAGCATAAAATCCCAGTTGTGTCTTTTACGTTCGTTTTTGAGAACTTGGGCACAAATGTCGGAACTAAGTCTCTGGCGGGCAGGCTTTTTTTTTTTTTTTAAATCAATCTTTTTTTATTGGCAACAAACATATACAGGCATGGGTACAGTGATATCATGAGCACATGACAACAAAACTTGACTTAATTGAGTTCAGCAAGGTGTTGGCCAATAGGATTTTCCTTTTAAGAGGAAAGAAGAGAGGAAAGCAGGAGGGAGACAAACAGACAGGGAGGGGTAGGGGGGAGGAGGGAGGGGTCGTCGGGGGTCTCCGACCTCCTTACTTTCTGGCTTCCGCATAGTCCTGGCCTAGTGTAGGCCCAGACCCTGTGGTCCGATCCAGGGACCACAAATGTTCCAGAACTGCGGCATTTTTTTTGTGGAGCATGGCTGTAAGTATCTCCATAGAGATTACTTCATCTATCCTTCTAATTACCGTGCTTCTCGCAGGAGCGTTGGTCTGCTTCCAGGCTGCCACCACCGAGCATCTGGCCGCTGTCAAAATGAATGAACCCAATCTGAATAGTGGCGGGGGTAGATAATCGATGGGTTTGCTCAGCACAAAGGTCAAGGTGTCCAGGGGGAAAAGAAGCCCCGAGGTCTCGCGGAGGAGCGTCTGGATCATGGTCCAGAACCTCTGGATCTCTGGACATGACCACCAAATATGGGCGGCGGGCAGGCTTTTTAGGCTTGAAATCGACGTCGGTTGCTTTGCAATTACAAACAAAGCATCTTTGAAAAGCCCTCTCGCGCTCTCTCAGCTCAGACTCTCAAGAGGAACACACCATCTGATTGACTTACGGCTTTGTAGATGGACGTTCACAGAGGTACACAATTAGGAGGCTTTATAATGTGAAATTATAATAGGCTTTATTGTGCCTGTTCCTTTTCATCAGGAAATTATCCAAACACAGGGGGGGGGGAACAAAGTTCCATTCACTTGGGAGTATTTCTAGTGAAATCCTATGCAATTAGTTCACATCTCCATTAGTTAAGCATTTCTCCCAACCCCAAACACATAGCATGAAAATAAGCAGATATAAGCAGTCTCTTAATAATGAAAGTCTTATCTGTTAGCTTCTGTAGAGTAAGCTTCTCTGCTCTCCTGGAACCGCACCCGTGCGTGCACAGAAAATATCAGTATCCAGGTTTAGAAGTGTCTTGTTTGGTGTCTTGCAATCAGCTATGCTGGGCAGAGCTCAAGACATGTGCTGTCTCCAAAGGTCAGCTCTCAGTCAGAGCTAAGGAGTCACTTACTGTCTCAAAGTCAGGCTTTTGTAAGCAATCTAATCAGGCAGGTGGTGTTTAGTAATTAACTACCACACTGCTAGATTAAAGGCACATTACTGAACAGGGATAAGTCCCCTGTTACAGGCTTCTTATAGTATTCTCTGCTTCATTCATAATATAGAAACAGAGCAGACAGCCAATCAACGCGTGGGAAATTTCTCAAGCAGCCAATCAGAGCCAAGTTGGGAAGAAAAGCCAAGTCGGTGGGAAATTTGAAATAGCCATCTCACCCAGCTATCACAATGCCACCCGCTGGGCAGGCGCCCCTAGGTCTGGCAGAACAAGTGGCATCCCGGAGGACTGCCATTGATCTCTGGACCTAGTACTCCGCCTTTCCCCGCTGACCAAATGCCATTCACACCTCTGGGCATTCTCTGCTTTGAACTCCAATGTCCAGCAGACCTACCAGCACCTATGGGTTTGCACAGGCTGCCTGTTTGGACATCAGTTCCAAATGTAAAACATATTAGAATACATTAAAGTATATTTTAATGCACTCAGAGTCTAAGGGAACCCCTTCAGTTATTTGGGACTTTAAGTGAAGGTCCTGGGGGTACAGGGAACAGAAAAGGAAAAATGTTGTCGTTTTATTTCTGTCTGCCTTATTCCCCAGACACTCTCCCTCTGACTTAGTTTGGACCCTCAGAGTCCCCCCAACCTTATATATGGTTGGGCACCCAAAAGCCCTACACTGGTTGTGGGTCAACTTGGCACTAGCTGGGGTACCCTCCTTAACCTAGGGATTCCCTAAGCTACAGGAATACATATTTATCCCTGTGTCTCAATCTCCTTTTTGGGCTGTGCTGAAGCAGGGTACCCTGGTGGTGAGTCACGCTTACGTTTTCAAGAGGAAGAATTGCTGGGACAATGTGCCTACATGTATCCAAGAATCAGGCATGATTCCCGGGTACATTTATTGGGGACCTGGTAAATCTGGACCCCAACCTCTTAGGCACATGCTGTCAACAGTTCCCCCGCAACTCCCCCCCCCCTCTTGAAACTCATAAGTACAATGTAATCATACAATGTTACTGGGTCCAAGAGCTAACTCTCTGGGACCCTTATACATGGAGAAGGGGTAAGAAAATGGGCTTGACCTTTATTATGAAGCTTTGTTAACCCCTCCCATCACAAACTCTACTTGGAAAAAGATTTTCTATGACAATTGTGGGTTCCATCCAGCCTTCGTTCCAGGTCCCATTCCTGCCCTATTGGAGAGACTCTGCCTCACAACGGATCCAGGAAAATATTAAGGTGATCCTTCATGTGGCTCAAGAGTGGTAATGGGGACAGTACTTTGCCAAAAATTACACCATCACACATATCATCAACTATTCCACCTTAAAATAATATATATTTATATGAATCCTTATTATAGTTCCATCATGGCATGGAACTCTACCAGCATGCCCACCGCTGGAACATTTTCAGCAGGTAAGCATATGGTCACACTTTTCAGAAACAGTTATGTTAACACTACCTTTTCCATTTAGACAATGTACTGTAACAATGTAACAATGTGTAATGCAAGATTTATATACTGTAATTGGCATATAACAAAACATTCACAAGCAGTGTCAAATTGTAAACATACATATTTTCTAGAAAACAATATTCTTGATATAAATAATAACTATTAGCAAATATATTAATTACAGTGACCTACACATCTGAAGTATGTCCTTACAGTACATAAAAGAAAAAAGGGCCATACAGTATAGTGAAATTGCATCAGCACTTGTACAATATTGAGTGTGAATAGGTGTCATGCAAAATAGGTCACGCAACATATATAAAAAAATGTAAACCATTTCCGCATGGGAAAGCGGAAATACTTTGTGCACATGCACATACCGGCAGGACCGCACAAGTGAGAACAGTGCAGGGAAATGCTTACCTGGACTGTGAGAAAACCCAATTCTGTAGCTCGATTGAGTCCAGGAACACGTGTTGGATAATGACTGAAATGCTAGTGCTGGGAATGGAGACCCCAGAGATAGTACAATGCTCTAAAGAACTTTTAATATGGGAGTGAGTCCATTGGATGGTACTAATATAGTTTACATTTTTAAAACAAATTGCGCTATTGGTTCTCTTGGTTTCTTCTCAGCCCTTTTGTTATTTTTTCCCTCTTCTATGTTAAGTGTGAGTTTGTCTTTGTCACTTGTTTCATACACCAGCAAGGAGTGCAGTATTTTGGAAGTTTTATGAACTTGCTCACAGTGGAGGGCAATTTTGTTAGTGCTGTACCAGCTGAGCTTTAATGATCGCCTTCATCTTATTAGCTCTTAACAACTTACAGTATGATATTGTTGTCATTGTATTTATATCTTTTTTTTTGTTTAAACACTATGGGGCCTATCTAGTAGCTTCGATAAGGGACTTATTGAAAGCTTCCATAACATGTCAAACTCGCTCGAGAAGTGCTTCTTCCTGATCAGTGGCGCTCCTGCACAGACAAACCATGCAAGAGATCCAAAAATGCTCAAATTCACATTTTTTTTAAAATATCAAGCTATTGTAGTACCACCAAGATTCACATAGCGGCTGCAACTCACAAGTTTTGATCTTGCCACCTCAAAGGTGGCAAGATGGGATCTGCGATGTGACTCTAAAAAAAAATATATATATATATTTTTACTGCATTGTATTGAAGCCGGGAGTCTCGGAAGCTGACCCACATTAAAATCAGCTCCAGAAATACCTTACTTCAATCTTATGTATTAAAAATACATTTACATGCAGCTTCATTGCCTTAGCGACTAACCACTAAGGTAATGAAGGGGTTACATACCAGTGCCTGTTTATTGGGGGAAGAGTGGGTGGGTGAAGGTGGTATTTGGCCCGTGGTTAGTGCTATGGTAATGAAGGGGTTATCCCCACCCACTACACACCCGGTAGGCCTAAACACCCGCCACAGGCCAAATATCACCTTCATCCACGCCCTCTATACCCATAATAAACATTAAAATACAATACAAACACCAATACTAGCCAATACACACATTGATTGCCAGTGTGGTTACCTATGCCCTCAATGGGAGCACAGATAACCTCAATAGCAAGGAATAGGCACCCTACTACCCACCCCCTCCACCCCCAACAACCTCCCCCCCAACACATATAGTACAGTATTGGGGAAAATCCCAATAATCCAGATACTGGCGCCCCTTACCAGGAGCTGAAACTTGGCAAGCAGGGGGTCCTCGAAGCTGAAATTAATGCGGTTCAGATCCGGAGATCCTCTTCTTCAATAGTGTATTATTAAAATAAAATAAAACAGTGTGATTGCCTGTAAGAGCTGTGCAGAGAGATGCAACTCTCTCTGTGTAGCTCTTACAGACTGCATTCGGATCGCAAGGGCAGAACTTAGAAAAAGGCTGAAATAAGGACACTGCTATCGAGCACTTTGGCATTTTCCTACCTCATGGTTTGTGACTTGCGATATCTCTTTCTGAATACAGTGACAACACAAATGTCAGAACATGAGGTAAGGTCATGCCAAACTGTTTGATTTGGCTGTGATAACATCGAAAATACTAGAATAGATCCTTATATATTTGAATTGTTTGTTGCACTTGATCACTTTGGCACTTATTAAAGTAATGCCACAATTAGTTTTCTTACTTTTAAGTTGTCTACGCATGTGTGTCAGCACACATTTAAAACAATACTGTACATCCCACTCCTGAACCTCTGGCATTTAAATTCTCAGTTAAAAGACAACTGTACTGTATTTGTGGGGAGGTGGGAATGGGGAGAATGCTCCAGCACTTTACTGTATGTATAACACAAAAAACATAGACAGTGGTAGTTGCATAAGAAATATTTAATACTTAAGGTCAGATATTGTAGTAGTTTCTTTAACTGTAATGTAAATAATATTCAAGAGTTATTGTAGCTGTGCTTGTGAACATTACATGGTTTAACACTGTTGGATTAATGCTGGTTAGTACTTGAAATATAACCCTCTCTACCCAAATGTTTGCTTTTAATCCCTAACTACACAGCACCACCTCACCTTCCTCATATACCTAACGATAATAAATACACAACAAACAAGTGTTAAAATATAAAGTTTTAATTAGTATTAAAAATATATATTATGAAAACACAAATTCACAATATCCCCTCCCCACCTTACTATCCTCAAACTCACTAACCAACCCACTCCACTCAAACCACTCAAACGTTCCCCCAGTTATCCATAACTCACAAACCTAATCCCCCAACACCCCCTCCCCCAATACCACTGCCCTCCAACAGCCCTATCAAACTCCCCAACATTCCCCTCCCCCTACTACTACTCTGAAACAACCCTCACCAACCTTCAACATTTCCCTCCCCCCAGTACCCACCACTTATGTTACACTCTGTATGTAAACTAGGGAAATACTGTATTTTGGTTTAATATATAGTTTACACTACCTGGCTGTAAATACGGTTTGTGTTTTACACCCTGCTGATCCAACGAATGACTAACTGGATCTGTTGCTTTCTATAAAATGTAATGTAGAGAGAACCCTGCCAGCATAAATAATGGTCACAATGGCCATAAGCTACTCACTTCACCCGACCTGGGAGCGTATATTCCGACCTCCATGAGCGTGCAATCTCTACAATGCAATAGAAGATAGAAGACCTGGAGAACAGGAATATGGAAAGCACTTACTCCAATAGTAAAAAACGGGGATCCAGATAGGGAAAGTTGATGATAGGTAATTTATTCACAAACCGGAACCACTAGCAACATTGAGTTGCACAAAGGTAGTCCTCTGACATGTTTCACACGCAGGGCGCTTTTTCTATTGGAGCATTGCTTTCCATGTTCCTGTTCTCCAGGTCCTCTATCTCCCATTACCTTAATTATCCAATAGTGATGTTCTGTCTTGCTGGATGTGGTTTCTACACGAACAATGTGTTGACGTTGATCAACCTTCAAAATCTGCAAAACATGGTTGAAAACAAGGATTAAAAAATGGTGTAACAAATGCAAGCACCCGGACTAAATGATACCAAAAAACTGCATGTATTAAAAAAATCATGTTTTCATCAGTCAGATTTAGTCACTGATTACTCCAGTCCACAGTCCTTTGATACTGTAAAAGTTCATTAATTGTGTTTTTCACATTCTTGAATTCTGCAGACTACATGCACTAGTATTTATACTTATTCCTATTTTCATCTAAAATAGCTCTCTTCAAATTGTGCGTTAAAGCCGTCTTGCCAAAGTAACCACCAAATTTCACGTCTGTCCACTCGGCATAACATTGAAAAGGTACATGAGGTTGGAATATTAATTTGAAGTGGCTGTCCCCTGCAGCGCATAGCATATAAATGCAGTTTCCCTGGGTATTATGGAAAGAGGGTTGCCATCTAATTGATCCCCTAAACCGCCAGGCCAGACAAACTTTGCTCTAACCCATCCTAAATTGGTAGATGGGGTACTGTAAGTATAATTACTATGAGAAATGTATTATAGGGTGCTTTCCAGGAATATCAGATAATAGATATATATTGAATATGTAAAGGTGCGTTTACGCCTCCGTGGTTCAGTTTTCACAGGTGTGACTTGGAAAACAGGCACAGGGAACAGCTCTTGGAATGCCACTTTCTTGCAAGTTATCATTCTCAGTAGCACAGTCGGTCAGAGGCACAAAGTCATCCTCACTGAATGAGCAGGATGGTATGTTTGGGCTGTATGGGATTTTCACCATCTCAGTATTGATTGGAGGAGAATAGGATTCCTTCAGATGTCTTGGTCTCTTTTGCAGCAGTCCACCACAAGTGAATAGAAACCATCCCTGTGCATCACCATATGGTCCATGCTCTGCAACACAAAGTAAGACATTTTGTTAATTAAGCCCAGTTTCCTCCTCTGTTCAGGTACCTGTGCACAATCAGCGGCAGGAAGAGATGGTGGACTTGTCTGAATTCGATCCACAGATTTCCACCACTGATTTTGACCAAATACGATTTGCCCACCAGAATCCGTCAGCAAATTGGGTACCAAAAAAAAAAAAGGAGGTGAATTTAGTAGAATCTCCATTTGTAGTTTATATATCCCCTCAAAGTTCCCTCCAAATAAATTAGGGACAAACACCTATACTGAAAAAGGAGCATTCCCCGAGGTTCCCTGGAAGATATGCTAATGGTTATGCAAAGTATATTTAAAAAAAGTAATATCCTGCACTTCCTAGTAGGATCTCCTGAAGAACTATACTGAGTTGACAAGTCTAAGGAACCTAGTGACTTGAATGGTATACTAGTGTCAGATATAACAGGACTAGAACTCATAACCATTTCTTTTCTAAGCAACAGTTTTAGCAGTTTGAGCTAAACAAGCTGATGGTTTGCACCACTGTAACTGTCTACTAGCATATCCCCAATGGATATCTATTTTGTAACCTTAAAATTCAGCACTCATAGCTAGTAAAATTCAACTTCATTGGTGGATATTACACTTACTGTATGCCCTGTTTTTTTTTTTTTTAGCATATTCAAAGTTCCATTGGTACGCCCGAGGAAAGGATAGACAATTTAAGCTGAAACTTTCTGTGGGTGTTAATTTCTGACCCAAAACATGAGGCCATTTATAAAAGTCCATATATGTGAACATTGTAAAGTTCGAACCAGAAACATTTTAAAACTTTCTAGCAACTAAATAATACAAAGTACATTGAGATTTGGGAATTATTATCAAGGAGAAAGTACAAAATATATGTTTAGCTACGTTTCAAGGAGTGTCCCTGACAATTACTGTAGGGAGAGCTGGTGCAGAAGCACCACAAAAAAATGAAGGCAAACAGGTACAGGAACATTTTAGAACAGAAATGCCCGGGCGCTACCTATGAATTGTTCAAAGGCGGATAAGGGTGTAATAAAGTAAAAAACCTTGATGGTGGACAAGGTTTTCCCTCTGGTTCTTTTCCTCTTGTGACTCTAAAGACCCCAAAGTAGGATCTACCCAGGATCCTTCAAAAGTAAGCAAAAAGAGAGAAGGGGATGGGGGAGCACTGGTGGAGTAAAAAATATATAATGCAATCTGATTCAGGTGTTTAAGACTCTGAAAAGTGGATGGTGTGGATCTAAAATAATATAAACACTCACATGGCCTTGTGCAAATGCTTGCGCATCAAGGTATCTTTTACGTCCTCGCTTCTTTTCCTTGTAGATTCAGTCTCCGATTCTCGTCAGGGCTATTCTTTTCTTGATGTGATGTCTCTCGTCTGTTTTGTTCCTCTCCTTTTTCTTGCGTGTGGTGTCACCCTCAGAAGAAATACATGGGGATGTGAACCGCAAAATAACAAAATAATACAAACAGGAATTAGCACAAGTTAATAAAAATCAAAATACAGATTTTTAAAACACTCACACGGGCATGTGTGGGTGCACTCAGGGGGGAAGGTATCTTGACCTCCAACGGGATCTCTCTATTTCAAAATGCCAGCTGACACTCTGTGGCGAGTGGTGGGGGGTAAGGAAATGAAAATATATATATATATATATGAAAATATTACACACACGGCCAAGTGTGAGTGCACCCTTGGAAAAGGTATCTTGTTTGTTCTGGCCGGCGTCCCTGGATAAAGCCTTGTGCCAGCCTCTGATGATGTTTTCTCTCTCCCAGTGCGATGTGGAAATTTAACAGCCCAGAATGTTGAGGCCAAAACTCTTTATTTAAGAAACAAATAAACAACAAACTCACCGCTCACTCAACTCGTGAGCTGCGGTGTCAGGGTGGGATAAAAAGGCCAGTCTTTAGGGGATGTTTAACGGGGCTCGTGGGGCTGCTGTAGGACTCCCTCCGCGTCCGGGTGGAGTTCTGCACTTCCCGTGTCCCGCTCCCTACGGTGGCCGCAACAAGTCAAAAAGGTTGGGGGATTTTGAGCTCAAAATCCCCCAACCTTTTTGACTTGTTGCGGCCACCGTAGGGAGCGGGACACGGGAAGTGCAGAACTCCACCCGGACGCGGAGGGAGTCCCACAGCAGCCCCACGAGCCCCGTTAAACATCCCCTAAAGACTGGCCTTTTTATCCCACCCTGACACCGCAGCTCATGAGTTGAGTGAGCGGTGAGTTTGTTGTTTATTTGTTTCTTAAATAAAGAGTTTTGGCCTCAACATTCTGGGCTGTTAAATTTCCACATCGCACTGGGAGAGAGAAAACATCATCAGAGGCTGGCACAAGGCTTTATCCAGGGACGCCGGCCAGAACAAACAAGATACCTTTTCCAAGGGTGCACTCACACTTGGCCGTGTGAGTAATATTTTCATATATATATATATATATTCTCCTTTCATTTCCTTACCCCCCACCACTCGCCACAGAGTGTCAGCTGGCATTTTGAAATAGAGAAATCCCGTTGGAGGTCAAGATACCTTCCCCCCTGAGTGCACCCACACATGTCCGTGTGAGTGTTTTAAAAATCTGTATTTTGATTTTTATTAACTTGTGCTAATTCCTGTTTGTATTATTTTGTTATTTTGCGGTTCACATCCCCATGTATTTCTTCTGAGGGTGACACCACACGCAAGAAAAAGGAGAGGAACAAAATAGACGAGAGACATCACATCAAGAAAAGAATAGCCCTGACGAGAATCGGAGACTGAATCTACAAGGAAAAGAAGCGAGGACGTAAAAGATACCTTGATGCGCAAGCATTTGCACAAGGCCGTGTGAGTGTTTATATTATTTTAGATCCACACCATCCACTTTTCAGAGTCTTACACACCTGAATCAGATTGCATTATATATTTTTTACTCCACCAGTGCTCCCCCATCCCCTTCTCTCTTTTTGCTTACAGGAACATTTGAAGAAGGCCCCATGCAGCCCAGCCACTGTTTTAACTTGTGGCATTTCCAAGGAACCAGAGCACAGAAGAACTGTGTTACTGGAAGGATATAAGGCCCATACATGGGCCTTCTCCATCTGTATATATATATATATATATATATATATATATATATATATATATATATATATATATATATCAGGACATAATAACAATCATCTGTTCCTTAGCAGGTCTAAAAATTAGGTAAATACAACCTCAGATGAACAACAACACATGACATATTACACCGTGTCATGATTTATTTAACAAAAATAAAGCCAAAATGGAGAAGCTATGTGTGAAAAACTAAGTATACCCTTACTGCTTCCATAGGAATTAAGATGCTAAGTAGCAGACAGGTGCTTCTAATCAAATGCCCTTGATTAATTGATCAGCAAATGTGACCACCTCTATAAAAGCCGACCTTTTAGCAGTTTGCTGGTCTGGAGCATTCAAGTGTGTGTCTCAGACTCTACAGGCCTCAGTTAGCATGTTAAATGTTAAAGTTCATGACAGTACAATTAGAAAAACACTGAACAAGTATTGTTTGTTTGGAAGGGTTGCCAGGAGAAAGACTCTTCGCTCTAAAAAGAACATGACAGCACGGCTTAGGTTTGCAAAGTTGCTTCTGAACAAACCACATAACTTCTGGAACAATGTCCTTTGGACAGACGAGACCAAAGTGGAGATGTTTGGCCATAATGCACAGCGCCACGTTTGGCGAAAACCAAACACAGCATATCGGCACAAACACCTCATACCAACTGTCAAGCACGGTGTTGGAGGGGTGATGATTTGGGCTTGTTTTGCAGGCACAGGACCTGAGAAACTTGCAGTCATTGAGTCAACCATGAACTCCTCTGTACACCAAAGTATTTTAGAGAAAAATGTTAGGCCATCTGTCCGACAGCTAAAGCTTGGCCGAAATTTGGTCATGCAACAGGACAATGATCCCAAGCACACCAGCAAATCTACAACAGAATGGCTGAAAAAGAAAAGAATCAAGGTGTTGTAATGGCCCAGTCAAAGTCCAGACCTCAACCCGATTGAAATGCTGTGGTGGGACCTTAAGAGAGCTGTGCATATACAAATGCCCGCAAACCTCAATGAACTGAAGTAACGTTGTAAAGAAGAGTGGGCCAAAATTCCTCCACAACGATGTGAGAGACTGATAAAGTCCTACAGAAAACGATTACTTCAAGTTATTGCTGCGAAAGGTGATTCTACAAGCTATTGAATCATAAGGCGTATTTAGTTTTTCACACATGGATCTCCATTTTGGCTTTATTTTTGTTAAATAAATCATGACACTGTGTAATATGTCATGTGTTGTTCATCTGAGGTTGTATTTACCTAATTTTAAGACCTGCTAAGGAACAGATGATTGTTATTATGTCCTGATATGTAAAACCATGGAATTCAAAGGGGGTGTACTTTCTTTCTTATGCAAAAGGTTTGAAGATTTCTGCCCCAAGTATCTTGGAAGAATGGAAACTGAAGGTGTGGTGTGTAAAAAAAAGATTTAAGAAGCTGAGTTGCCCTGACTGTTTGCTGTGTGTATGGGAAGTCAAATGGCATAATTTTCAATGGCAAAATATACAGCCTCAGCCAATCTTATAATTAGAGAACCCATATGCAAAAGATTTATAACCCAATGTACAGTTGCACCATTGCACTAAAACTGCCATTACAGTTTAATGAATACCCCCCCTTGACTTTTTATTTAACTTATTGCTCTGTTTACATGATGAGGTACATTGTTTAATTTTATCTGATTAATAAAGTTAATTTAATTATTTTGTCAAAAATATTATGAAATTACTTTACGGTTACTCAGCCACTAAATTGCATCTGTTTGTATATGTACTCTTGATTATTTGCAGATTTTTATTCTTTCTGAATAGTGTGGCTTTAGAAAATGCAGGTGAAATGACACCCTTAAACACACATGCTTACTGTACCACACATGTAATTCACGTACTAGAATACTGTATTTATTTGCGATTATTAATATACAATATTCTCTATTTACAGGTGAAAATGTTCAAGAGCCAGCCAGCCAGTATAAGATGCCAAATTAAGAAGATTGTACATTTGGAAGAAGGGTGAAGAAATGTGTAATATTATTTTTTTCATAATGTCATTTCCTGTTATCTAAATGTAACCCCGGTCTCTTTTCAGCCCCAGAGACCCCCCATGTAGCGCTCCGAGGCTCTGCGGCACACCCAGCTAGCGGGGGCCGCCATGACAGGTTGCGCGAGTGCGCGTTGGTCACGCAGGCGCAGTAAGGGTAGCGCACGCGGTACCAATGCTAAACAGGTCCTGAGTGGACTACAATTCCAAGCAGCCTCTGGGGATTGCCCTTTCACCCACATCACGTGCAGCCAGCCAGCAAATAGGGTTTTGCAGCTTCTCCTGTGGAGGAAGGCTACAATGTTGCGGGGACCACGTTTGGCAGTTGAAGCTGGGAGCAGGAAGGAGAAGGAAGGGTGTAGGGAGCAAGTGGCTCCTACACCAGGTAAGGTAATTCCCCAGATCCCATGCAGGCCCCAATCCCCACCAGGGTAGGGGGTAGGTACTGAGGGAGGGCCCATAGGTTAGGGACTCTGCCCTTAGGTGTGTGAGGGTGCAGTCTTGTCAGTGTCACGGCTGGTAGTGCTGTGAGCGCTGACAAGTAGGCACAGTGTGTGCAGTGCAGTGGGTTGTTGCAGGTTGAGTGTGTGTGCAGTGTGTTTGCTGCAGAGGTTAGGGAGAAGTTAGCCAGAGGGGACCCGGGTGGGTACGGGAGAGGTAGTGTGGGTGCAGGGGGTCAGTGACCCACCTGCATAGGATAGGCTACCCCATAGGCCCTAGGAGTTTCCCCTAAAGCCATCCAAGGTTGCTGTGCTGTAGGGACGGCCTATAGTATAGCGAGTGTCACGTTAGTTCACGGACTCAGATAGGGACTCCATTGATGCTGCGCACCCGTGCAGAAGGTTGGGCGTTGCTCTTCGTTGCGGCTGCAGAGGCCATCTTGGTGGGGTCTCCCCGGACGGTGGATCCTGGATGTCGGGCCGTAACTCGACGGATCCTTTGTGAAGCAGTTGCAGATCCGAGCACTGGAGTGCTCGGCAGGTACTATATCATCAAGTGCACCAACACCGGTCATCAGGCGCTGATCCCACCTTAGGCTAAACTCTTTGTAGGAACACTGAGCGAGTGGTTACAAGACTGAGCCTATACCATATAGTATCATACATGGACACGGTGTGTGGGGCACGCTGTGAGGGGACGGACACGTTACTCCTGATGAGAGTGGCCGGGCCACTAAGGTTACCTGTTGCATTATAGAGTGATAAGGTTACTCTGCATTATCGTTAATACAGTAAAGTTGGTTGCATTACAAGTGTGTGTATGTATTTCTTGCCCAGGGGAATCTCACATCACGGGGATCCTGGGTAAGTGGAGGCGCTGCGCTAAGTAAGTGTATGAGTGTTACCCCAGGCTCCCAGCTAGCGGAGGCTCAGATCTCCTGGAGCCGCAGGTGTTGTACAGCAACCAGTAGTTCCTTTGGGAGGGTTCAGAAAAAGGGCTACATAACAAAAAAATTCAGATTTTAAAATGCTTTTTAGACATCTGAAGTTTTTAGCAGAATATGTGGTGTTTTGCATTTAAATACCATTACACATATTGTATCATATGAAATAAACAGGAATAAGGGATGGGTTACATTGCATTTACTTTAGATATTGAAGATTTTTGCGGGGTATTGCAACCAAAGCTAAAACTCCATTGTCCCGGCCACGACGCATAAGTGTGTCAGCTGCGAGAAAAATGTATGGGGGAGGGCGGGCGGGAAGGGGGAGTGGTGGTTGGGGAGGAGTTGTGGGGGGGTGGATACACCTCCCGAAATGACAAATGGTTCCATCTGTTCTTAATAGGCGAATCAGAAACTACAGATGTAGCAGATGTTATTGCACCCGTTATGATGAAGTAAAGCACTCAATTATGTGTCATGTTAACAAATCACGCAATTTTGCAAATTGTGGCTCTATTTAATTGTATTGCAAATCTCTCAATAAGACAAATTGCCCTGTAAAATTCACAACTGCGGTAAATTGCTTGATGACAGGTGCAATAACGTCTGCTACCGTACATATGTACTTAGCATTAAAAACAATGTGGGGCTCTGTATTTCACCACTTTAAAAGAGAAACATATAGCATTTTTAAAGTGTCGTTTTGTTAGAAATTGGGACTCGTAATGTTTTGTCAGTTTTTTTCAATCAGATCTGTGGCAAAGCATATCTCAGCAGATTAACCAATAACTAAAGCTTACACTTGAGAGAAAGAGCCACTTTACAAACCGTTATAACATACAGTTAGCCACAAATATTCTACATTTAAAAATTGCAAGAATGCCTCTAAAATATCAACAGTTCATAATGGATGATTGTATTGTAGGTACTGCATCTCTCATATGCATTAAATATTTACTATTGAATAAATAACAGAAACATATTTGACAAGCATAATTCATTTACATATTGACAAAAAAAAATACAGAATAGAGCTACAAACTAATCAGTGACCCTGTGGAATTAGATATAAAGTGGTCAAATGGGATATGATCAAATTACAAAAAATGTGGCAAATGGGTTAATAACCATGAAATGCCTCTTAATGGAAACAAGATGGAATGCTGCCTAAAAAAAGTGTTCTTTCTAAACCCAGAAAAGTCAATGTTTGACGTTTCTTCTCTTGGGCACAGGGTTCCAATCAAGGAATATGTAGAATTTAAAAAAGTAAAAAAGACCACAAATAGTGTAATATGTTCACACAGATGTTAAATTATTTGCTTACTCTGTAGTGTTTACACTCACAATTTTGAGCGCTTGAGTTTTGTGTTTAAATTGCATATAACTTTAAATGGTAACTATTTGGATTACACTCATGGGGAGAGGCCAAACAGGTAACCAAAGATGATGATGGAGGAGCAGATAAATAACCCCACAGAAAAGTATGCATATTTAGATGTAAGTATTGGTAGTCAGGGTGTAAAAAAGAGCAGGGGGCAAGAGAATTGCTAGAAAGCTGCTCTGTAACAGATAAGTTGACAAGCTCCGAAATTGTTAGTGTAAACACTACAGATTAATGGAGGAATTTAACATTTGTGTGAACATACGATATTAAACTATTTGTTATCTTTTTTTCCTTTTTTATTTTCTACATATTCTTTGTATTGGAACCCTGTGGCCAAGAAAACAAACGCCATGCATTGACATATGTATCTATGTATTTATGTATGTATGTATGTATGTATGTATGTACAGTATGTATGTATGTATGTATGTATGTATATACATATAGTTATGTTATGGTGAGTAAAAAAAGTGACAAAAACCCTCCACAGCAAAGCATATAGCAAATGGAAATATTACTGTATGCTCATTTGCATGTTTTAGACAGGTCTGCAACCCCGCATTTAACCATTATCACCCAGCACACAGCACTTCCACTGCAGCAAGGGATTCTGGGAAATGACATGCAAATGCCACTTATTGCTTCAAAACCATTTTTAACATGGTTCCCTATAGGCTTAAGCTTGCTGCATGGTCACAGCTTTGAGCACAGCCAGGGTTAAGATGCATAGCCAGTAAACCCACCCACCCACAAACAGCCGTTTCGACCTTAATGGGTCTCATCCGTGTGGGGTTGGTTATACTGGCTATGCAAAAATGAAAAGATACACAGGGGGCACGTCGCTTCACCACACAAACACACATAAAGTATAAGGGTAGACTACCTGGTGCAAGGGAGAACGCAGAGCAAAAACACACAAATAATCAGATGATTACATAAAGCCCCCTGTAATTGCACTCTAGGTAGGTGACATTATAGGAACAATGTCATCTATTAGGAGGCCACTAAATAGCCTATTCCCTAAATAGGGTAAGCCGCAAAGGTCACACTCAAATGAAAATAAAAAACTTTTAATCAATAATGTTAAAAACGATGAGACACCATAAAAATGCATACACAATGCATGATAAAATCCCCAAATGTGTATAGGCACGAGAACTGTCAGGGAACTAACAATGTCCAAAGCCACAGAGTAAGCTGACGCAACGCTGCGTGAATCCACACAGTATGTGTGTGGTTGCGTTCCAAAATATTTAAATAATAAATGGTCCGCTGCAGTGAAGTAATGGAGTATAAAAAGACCCCCAGTGAGGTAGTATACAACCTGATTTGACTCGCTAGCATGCCGACAGCTGAGGTTCCAGGAAGTGACCGGAGCTGATCGTGCCTACTCCCACAAGCCGCGTGGACGTCAGCGTAATGACGTCACGCGTACCCCGACGTACGTTTCGCGCGTCACAGCGCGCTTTCTCAAGGGGGAGGAGTAACAAACATGGTATGGTTAGACCTTATATACACCTCCCTGGAGGGGAGGGGCGGACAACGGATGCGAGAAAGTCATGTACTCGCATCATAGGGAACACATAAGCCCTGACATAACAGAAAAGGAATCAATGGGAGGGAGGGGAAGGGGCGGAGGCGGGGTGGGAGGGGGCAAGGGAAGGGATAGGACAAGGACACACAAATGATTACCATAATGGCTCTATTAGAAGCATGCGCACATTGGTAACTGACATATAGCAGTAAGTCAGTTTAGAAATACCAGAATAGAAGTGATGTAATCGTATAGACCAATAAAGTACATCAGCTCAGGCACACATAAATAACCTGAGTATGGTAGACACAAGGCAAAAAAGGCACAATAAGCAAGAATGCTCATTAGAGAGATATATATATGTATAGTGTAGGATTGGACTACTCTAGGCGAAGCCGCCTAAAAAGTCAAAACGGCTCCTACTAAGCTGATGTTACTAAATCCTATATACCTGGTTCCCTCTAACCCCATTTACAGAAATGAGGAAAAAATAAAGCCTTCATTAAGGCCATGTGGTGCCAGTGTCTTCAGTGCATGTATCCATCGGCATTCGCATTGGCGTAGTTTCATGTCCCAGTTGCCCTTGCGTGGTCCCCAGGGTACATGAGCTATACCAATAAAACCAAGATTGGATGAGTCCCCCTGATGTTCGTCATTTATGTACCTGGCAACTGGTGTATCAAGTTTATTCCTGATGGAACCAAGGTGTTCTAAAATGCGCACCTTGAATGCCCTATGAGTTTCACCAACGTATTGTTTACCACAGGAGCATTGGATGAGATATACAACTCCTGTGGTAAGACAATTTATGAAATCTTTGATGGTATAGGTTTGATGTAACGTTGAATCCGTGAACGTTTTGGTGACTCTGATAGATGGGCAGCGTCCGCAAGTGTATGTCCCATTGGGTTTGTTACCCAACCATGTGCGTGAAGGTCTAGTTTGGAAATGACTTTTGACCAGGCGATCGCGAAGATTGCGCGCTCTGCGGCTAGTCATATTAGGTGTTGTTTGTAATATATTGACTAAATCCTCATCTTGAAGCAAGATGTGCCAGTGCTTGGTTGGGATTTGGCGAATAGACTGCCATTGGTTGCAGTAGGTGCCAATAAAGCGTATGGTTTGTGATTTGTTGTCAGTAAATCTAATACGATCAGTCAGTAGGCTAGGTCTAGGTGTGTTTAATGATCTATGATAAGCTATTTTCACTATTGTTTTGGAGTATCCTCTGTCCAAAAATCGCTTCGTGAGGTCTTTAGACTGAATCTTAAACTCGCTCAAACTAGAGCAGTTGCGCTTAAGGCGTAGAAATTGTCCTGTAGGGATATTGTTAATAAGTGATTTTGGATGGTGACTGTCTGCTTTTAAGAGACTATTTGTTGCCGTGGGTTTACGGTAAATTGTTGTCTCTAGTCGACCATCCAGTTGTTTCGAGATTTTAATATCCAGAAAATTAATACTGACCTTTTGTATGTCGTATGTGAGTTTTAAATTATGCGCGTTATGATTCAGTTTATCCATGAACTCGACCAAGAGTTTCTCTGTGCCGTTCCACAGTACCAGCACGTCATCAATGTACCGTGACCAGAGATCTATGTGATCTGTGTACATAGAATAATCCTCCATGAACACCACGGTTTCCTCCCACCAGCCCAGATAGAGATTGGCATAGGTGGGAGCACACACGGTGCCCATGGCGGTACCTTGAATTTGGTGGTAGATCTTTGAGTTAAATAAAAAGACATTTTTGGTCAAGACAAAATTCAATAGCTGCAAAACAAAATCATTATGTGCCCGTGCATGGGTGTCTCTAGCCCGGAGAAAATGTTCCACAGCTTTAAGTCCAGATGAATGAGGTATACTTGTGTATAGACTCTCTACATCAATCCCTACTAATAGGGTGTCTTTGTCCACAGTAACATCCTCCAGTCGCAATAAAGCTGCCTTAGTGTCCCTAAGATGCGACGGAAGGGATTCCACAAAGGGGCGTAGAAAGGTATCGAGATAGATACTTGCGTTGGAAGTAAGATTTCCAACGCCGGACACTATGGGCCTGCCTGGTGGAGGGTAGGAGCCTTTGTGTACTTTTGGAAGGTGGTAAAACGTTGCCAGTGGAGGATGTTTGATATAGACAAACTCAGATTCTGATTTTATAATCACCTTATTTTCCAAGCCAGATTTAAGAATGGCGGATAATTCAGTAAGGAAGATGTCAGTTGGGTCTGATGATAGTACTTTATAACAGTGTTTATCAGAAAGTAGCCTGATACATTCTTTGACATAGGAAGATGTATCCAAGATTACCACGTTACCACCTTTGTCTGATGGTTTTATTGTGATGGTATCATCATTCTCAAGATCTTTGAGTGCTTGGTACTCCTTAAAGTTTAGGTTGAAGTTTTTGGAATTATTTGTCAAATTGATGAAATCATTGGCTACTAACTGAGTAAAGACATCCACGTTTGTACACGTTTGCAATGATGGTGTAAATCTTGATTTGTTATGCAGTTGTGTGAATGGTCCCTCACCAGGGTTTCTAGTGTTTTCTTGTTCAAGTTCTTGTAATACTTCAAGAAGAGCAAAGTCTCTTGTATCAAAATTCTCTAACGGTGTGTTCATGCTTGAAAGTCTTTGTCTACGTTTAAAGAAAACGTGAAGGGACAGTTTTCGGGCAAAAAGGTTAAGGTCCTTTATGTTCTCAAAAATGTCAGCCTGATTAGTGGGGCAAAATGTCAATCCTCTGGAGAAGACCCCAATATGTTCAGCAGTGAGTGATTTAACCGAAAAGATTTTTACCTGTGACGGTGGTATCGGCTGCGTCTGTAAGGTCTCCTCATCCCCTGGTCCTTGTAACCCCAAACTGCTCTGTCCCTTACCTTTAGAGCCTGCCCCCCTCCTGGTCTTTTGTGTCCTGGGGGAATGTAGTCTGGACCAGAAAGGCCTAAAAAAGTCTGACTTACTGGAGCGTTAGATGTAGATGAGAAGGAGGGCAGTGGGAGAGGAGTGAACTTCCAACGCAAGTATCTATCTCGATACCTTTCTACGCCCCTTTGTGGAATCCCTTCCGTCGCACCTTAGGGACACTAAGGCAGCTTTGTTGCGACTGGAGGATGTTACCGTGGACAAAGACACCCTATTAGTAGGGATTGATGTAGAGAGTCTATACACAAGTATACCTCATTCATCTGGACTTAAAGCTGTGGAACATTTTCTCCGAGCTAGAGACACCCATGCACGGGCACATGATTTTGTTTTGCAGCTATTGAATTTTGTCTTGACCAAAAATGTCTTTTTATTTAACTCAAAGATCTACCACCAAATTCAAGGTACCGCCATGGGCACCGCGTGTGCTCCCACCTATGCCAATCTCTATCTGGGCTGGTGGGAGGAAACCGTGGTGTTCATGGAGGATTATTCTATGTACACAGATCACATAGATCTCTGGTCACGGTACATTGATGACGTGCTGGTACTGTGGAACGGCACAGAGAAACTCTTGGTCGAGTTCATGGATAAACTTAATCATAACGCGCATAATTTAAAACTCACATACGACATACAAAAGGTCAGTATTAATTTTCTGGATATTAAAATCTCGAAACAACTGGATGGTTGACTAGAGACAACAATTTACCGTAAACCCACGGCAACAAATAGTCTCTTAAAAGCAGACAGTCACCATCCAAAATCACTTATTAACAATATCCCTACAGGACAAATTCTACGCCTTAAGCGCAACTGCTCTAGTTTGAGTGAGTTTAAGATTCAGTCTAAAGACCTCACGAAGCGATTTTTGGACAGAGGATACTCCAAAACAATAGTGAAAAAAGCTTATCATAGATCATTAAACACACCTAGACCTAGCCTACTGACTGATCATATTAGATTTACTGACAACAAATCACAAACCATACGCTTTATTGGCACCTACTGCAACCAATGGCAGTCTATTCGCCAAATCCTAACCAAGCACTGGCACATCTTGCTTCAAGATGAGGATTTGGCCAATATATTACAAACAACACCTAATATGACTAGCCGCAGAGCGCGCAATCTTCGCGATCGCCTGGTCAAAAGTCATTTCCAAACTAGACCTTCACGCACATGGTTGGGTAACAAACCCAATGGGACATACACTTGCGGACGCTGCCCATCTATCAGTCACCAAAACGTTCACGGATTCAACGTTACATCAAACCTATACCATCAAAGATTTCATAAATTGTCTTACCACAGGAGTTGTATATCTCATCCAATGCTCCTGTGGTAAACAATACGTTGGTGAAACTCATAGGGCATTCAAGGTGCGCATTTTAGAACACCTTGGTTCCATCAGGAATAAACTTGATACACCAGTTGCCAGGCACATAAATGATGAACATCAGGGGGACTCATCCAATCTTGGTTTTATTGGTATAGCTCATGTACCCTGGGGACCACGCAAGGGCAACTGGGAAATGAAACTACGCCAATGTGAATGCCGATGGATACATGCACTGAAGACACTGGCACCACATGGCCTTAATGAAGGCTTTATTTTTTCCTCGTTTCTGTAAATGGGGTTAGAGGGAACCAGGTATATAGGATTTAGTAACATCAGCTTAGTAGGAGCCGTTTTGACTTTTTAGGCGGCTTCGCCTAGAGTAGCCCAATCCTACACTATACATATATATATATCTCTCTAATGAGCATCCTTGCTTATTTTGCCTTTTTTGCCTTGTGTCTACCATACTCAGGTTATTTATGTGTGCCTGAGCTGATGTACTTTATTGGTCTATACGATTACATCACTTCTATTCTGGTATTTCTAAACTGACTTACTGCTATATGTCAGTTACCAATGTGCGCATGCTTCTAATAGAGCCATTATGGTAATCATTTGTGTGTCCTTGTCCTATCCCTCCCCTTCCCTTTGCCCCCTCCCACCCCGCCTCCGCCCCTTCCCCTCCCTCCCATTGATTCCTTTTCTGTTATGTCAGGGCTTATGTGTTCCCTATGATGCGAGTACATGACTTTCTCGCATCCGTTGTCCACCCCTCCTCTCCAGGGAGGTGTATATAAGGTCTAACCATACCATGTTTGTTACTCCTCCTCCTTGAGAAAGCGCGCTGTGACGCGCGAAACGTACATCGGGGTACGCGTGACGTCATTACGCTGACATCCACGCGGCTTGTGGGAGTAGGCACGATCAGCTCCGGTCACTTCCTGGAACCTCAGCTGTCGGCACGCTAGCGAGTCAAATCAGGTTGTATACTACCTCACTGAGGGTCTTTTTATACTCCATTACTTCACTGCAGCGGACCATTTATTATTTAAATATTTTGGAACGCAACCACACACATACTGTGTGGATTCACGCAGCGTTGCGTCAGCTTACTCTGTGGCTTTGGACATTGTTAGTTCCCTGACAGTTCTCGTGCCTATACACATTTGGGGATTTTATCATGCATTGTGTATGCATTTTTATGATGTCTCGTCATTTTTAACATTATTGATTAAAAGTTTTTTATTTTCATTTGAGTGTGACCTTTGCGGCTTACCCTATTTAGGGAATAGGCTACTGCACCGACACACTTTATTCGAGCAAATACCCAGTATGTACCTGGCAGATACCTGGAATGCGCCGCTCCTCACCTCTGACAAGCCCCGTTGCGTTTGCCTTCCCAGCCTGGGTTCATGCCTGGCTGACGGGCGGCTGATCTGTTAAATGATAATGATTAGGATTTAATAGGCTGCAATGCTTCGCGTGTCTACCAGATGGCATAAATTCATGAATTGTAATGCAGTATATATATATATATACTGTGCAGTATTGCAGCTAGCGGGAATAAAATGCTTCAATCCCTGCCTAGAAAATACCTCAATGCACTCGGGCAGAAAACAGTCACAAACCTCAATACACCCGGGTATACCCGAATTCGTGGGACTAGCCGAGCTCGAATAAAGTGTGTCGCCAGTGTATTTTGTGGCCTCCTAATAATGACATTGTTCCTATAATGTCACCTACCTAGAGTGCATTTACAGGGGGCTTTATGTAATCATCTGATTATTTGTGTGTTTATGCAAAAATGAAGCAATGAGGATGGGTTTTACCATACTTAGTTAAGTTATGGTGAGTAAAAAAAAAGTGACAAAAACCCTCCACAGCAAAGCATATAGCAAATGGAAATATTACTGTATGCTCATTTGCATGTCTTAGACAGGTCTGCAACCCTGCCTTTCACCATTATCACCCAGCACTTCCACTGCAGCAAGGGATTCTGGGAAATGACATGCAAATGAGCACACAGTGCCACTTTTTGCTTCAAAACTATTTTTAACATGCAGGGTTAAGATGCATAGCCAGTAAACCCACCCACAGACAGCCGTTTCGACCTTAAGGGGTCTTATCAGTGTGGGGTACTCCAAACACTATAAACCTGAGCAGCTGATAGCTACTAAAAACAAATAATGCCCAAAGTACAGTATTAGGGGGCACGTATCGGGCACTATGGCCTTTCTTGAGGCCTGTTTTCACCCAGAAACAGTACTTCCCTTTTAGATAGTTCCTCTTGTTCATTCAGGTATGGTACACCGGTCCAGTCCCGGAGGTGAGGTCATTTAGCATCCACTGCTCTTTTCTGGCACACTGCTCAGCCTCACACCATCTCCTGGGTCGTGTGTTCCTATCAACTGTCTCATAAACTTCACTCACCTCTACCTTTAAATATCCGTAGTTACGTCTGACATCACAACGTCAGTCACGTGACTACCCTGCGTGTGTATTATGCCATGTTGGTGTTTTTTCATCATATACTGATATTTATGATTACAATTGGAAGTTTCTCCTTGTTTTTTGAGTGATGTGGATACGTAGCAGCACATTCACGTTTTAGACAGTTCCACAGACCTGTCTTTCTCCATTATTTCTTAGCGTGGAATGCTTCCACTGCAGTCAGGGATTCCAGGTAATTACATGCATTCAAGTCGGTTCTGAAGAACTTATAGAGAGCTTTGCGCAGTGGACATTGCTTTATCTTATTAGTAGGAAGTCCCTATTTGTGAAGCAATGTTATTCCACAAAACACCTTCTAGTGTTGGAAGACACCAAGTAACAGTCAATTCAAGTGAATAGGCTGTAATGTTTCTTCCCAAAAGGTGTCTTATAGAGTAGAAACCCTTTGTAATTATGGTCCATAGTCTTTAGATAATAGAAACTTATTAGAGACTGGTAAAAATGTGTTTATTACATTTTTATTTTTACTATTTGCTTAGCATATTTGCTTCTTAATTTTTTTAACATAGGCTATAATTTGCTTTTGAAAAATGCAATTTTTGTTTTTTTGCATTGGTTAGGTGATATGCGTTATAGATACTGTGCTTTATTTTCCTTCCATGAAGAGTAGGGCTAATTTTGTTACTATATTTCAATGTATTCATAAATTTTCCTATTTGTTTATTTTATGCAAACCTTAAGAGACTTTCCACATTTAAGATTGCCTCTTTATTTTATTTTGAAATATTTGTGTATTTATTTCATTAAATGAGATAATGATTTTTCTTATTAACATAATTTCCAGTACATTAAACATATTTCTCCACAGACAGAAGAGAGGAATCAAATTAAATGACAGTTAAATCACTTGCAGCAATTTCAACTGTTAAAATAAATAACTGAATCTTCTTTTTGAGGACAAGATGTGCTGTAAATGGAAATAAAATACTAAATTAAGGTGAGGAAGTAAAGAAAATGATGACAAACTTATGGCTACTATACCACAGAGTACAGGAAAATTCATCAGATACTAGGGGGGGAATACATTGCTGTATACTAAATATAAGTAATAGATTTTGTTCTAAAAATACTAAATGTATGTAATACGTAGTATGTAAATACTATGTATCAGCAGCATAAGCAAAAGGAATAATGAAATGGTAATAAATAATTGTTTTCTCAAAAGATGTAATCATTTTTTATGTCTCTTTAAGACAATAATAAAAATGAAAGGAAACTCACCTTTGATACAGATGTAGCACGACTTACTGCTCTCAATGTCCAGATTTGGGTAAAAGGGTTATTGCTCATTACTGTGTGTACTGGGGTTGGGGGTGGGGTGTTATTGGGATATAGGAAGTGGGTGAAGGGGTACTTGTCAAAGGGCGGGTGGTTAGGCCTCCCGGGGAGGGGGTTACCGGAGCGGTTAATACCTTAATTACTTATGTGGTTACTACCCACTAAGGTAATTAAGAGGTTACTGTACAGTATTTATTTATGTATCAAATGTTTTACCAGGAAGTAATACATTGAGAGTTACCTCTTGTTTTCAAGTATGTCCTGGGCACAGAGATATGATGACAAATACATAGTTAAACATACAGTACAATGTTACATTAAGTGAACAGGATTATACATAATATATAATGACACTACATGAACAGTTAAAGAGAATATAAGTTATAGGCCAATGTAACAGTTTCAAACAGATTAAAATATGAGAGAGCTTTAGTTTTAAAAGAACTTAGACTGGAAGCGTCTTTGAGAGTCTGTTTGTGAGGTGCACGATAAGAGAAGGTGGAGCGGCCAGACACTGTGTTGAACCTTGGGACTGTGAACAGTCTGTTGGAGTCAGATCTCAGCTGATAAGTGCTGCATGGAGCAAGGGTGAGGAGCTTATTTAGATAGGTGGGTTGCTTGCCCAGAAAGTATTTGAAGGCAAGACAGGAAAGAAAAACGTTGCCCCTAGACTCAAGTGATGGCCAATCTAGTTCTTTGAGCATTTCAGTGTCGTGTGTTGTAGTTATATTGGAAGACAAAGTGGAATATTGAGTTGTAGAGGGTGTCTAGTTTATAAGGTGAGTTTGGAGTACTGTACCATGTATTATATCCCCATAGAAGTTTAACAGTGTATGTCCAGCTGTACCCGTTTCTCCCCACATAGTGTATCTGCTATGTAAGTCCTGTTAGGATCCAGGCATTAGCAGGTTAATCTGTGGGCCCTTGACCCCCTTTCCTGCTTCCCCAGAAAGTGAAGGAATGTAGGTGGTGTCTCATGACCTGTATACAGCCCCTTGTAGGTGGGTACAGTCCATGAGCCCGCCCCTTCCAGAAGTTTCTAAGGGGAGCAGGCTAAAGTTAGTGAGCAGTTCCTCATGGAGTGAGGAGGTAGAAGTAGTTCCTCTTAGCTCCTCATGGAGTGAGGAAGTAGATGCAGTTCCTCTTAGCTCCTCATGGAGTGAGGAGGTAGAAGCAGTTCCTCTTAGCTCCTCATGGAATGAGGAGGTAGAAGCAGTTCCTTTTAGCTCCTCATGGAGTGAGGAGATAGAAGGAGTTCCCATATGCCCCTCAGGGACTGAGGAGGTGGATGAGCCCTTCCCTGATCCCTGGCTAGGGTGAAGGAGGGTGATGGATGGTGGGAACAGTGAGTCCCCCATTGCGGGGTAAGCTTGTTCACTTGGGCTGGCTAGCCTAAGACCACCTGGAGAAGAGAAGTGAAGAGACAAAGCACCGTCCAGAAGTCCTGGGACATATGCAAAAGCCAAAGCTGATGAAGATGCTGTGTGATGCCCTGAATAAAGCTGCTTGTTCACACAGCCCTCTGCCTAGTTGTCAGTTACTGGGCAGGAGGGAGACATCTGCAGTGATGGGAACTGATATCCCACATCCTGGGATTCTATCATGGCTGTGTAACGAACGTGCTCACCACAAACAAGGACTGGACCGCGTGTCAGGGTTCTGCTCGCCACAAACCAGGGTCAGACCGCGAGGCTGAGGTGGGGTTGTAAAAGCACCGACCTGAGACCGCGCAGGCTGATCCGGATTGCGCAGTTCGTAGTCATATGTAGCAGGATCAGGATTGGAGAAGTCAGCATCGTCGTTGTACAAGCCAGGGTAAGGACAGGAGACGTCAGGATAAACATTGTCCAAGCAGGAGTTCGGCAACAGGGAATCAGGAAAGCCCCGCTTCAGCTTAGGAGCGCGGGGGTGGCCTCTGCACGTGCGGCGACCATGGCCCATGGTACTGGTCTCAGGAGGTGGAAGACAGACCAGATATACACACCGCCTAGCTGCACGGGTAAACCCGTGCACAGCGCAAGAGTCCTGAGCGGGCTGGGGAATCCTCTGTTTCAGCGCAGGAACCAGGACACGGCCTCTCTAGATTAGGGAAAGAGTAGGCCCCAGGAACCAGGAAGCTGAAGATACACAGGGAAACCTCCGCTTCAGTGCAGGAAACCAGGAGACTGAAGAACGCAGGGACGAAACATCCGCTTCAGTGCAGGAATCCAGGAGGCTGAAGGACGCAGGGACGAAACCTCTGCTTCAGCACAGGAGAACAGAAGCTGAAGGACGCAGGGGATACCTCCGTATCAGCATAGGAGAACCAGCGGCTTGAAGGGAGCTGAAGGACGCAGGGCGGAACCTGGTATCAGCATAGGAGAACAAGCGGCTTGAAGGAAGCTGAAGGACGCAGGGCGGAACCTGGTATCAGCATAGGAGAACAAGCGAGAGCTTGTGGCAAAACAGTAGTGACATCCAGTTAGGACTATGCTCGGCAGGGAGCATTATGGGAAGACAGTACTTAAAGGCCAGCGGGCCAATCCCCGGCGGGGGTGTGAAGGTACTGCTCCTAATGAGTGAATGCAAGTATAGGTTGCAGTGAAAGGTTGCACAGCTGCAGTAGATACCAGAGGGAGTGTGTATTGCTTTGGTGAGTGAATCCAGGCTGCAGCAAACCTCAGGAGAGCTGTTCCAGAACTGCACCGGTCTGCAAGGTAAGGCAACCAGTAAACCGTGGAGCGGATTCCTTACACCGCGGGGCTGAGGTGGGGATGTGAATACACCGACCTTAGACCACAAAGCCGGTTCTGGATTGCGCAGTTCGTAGTCATTTGTAGCAGGGTCGGGGTTGGAGAGGCCAGGGTAATCCATTGACACGCCAGGGTCAGGGTTGGAGACGGTAGGGTAGTCAATGTCCAGGCTGGAGTTTGGCAATAGGAAGTCAGGTGCACACTGCTTCGGCATAGGAGCTGAAGTGCGGGAATGGCCTCTGCGTGAGGAGCGGGAGCGGCCCATGATAAGGTCTCTGCAAAGGGAGAATGCAGGTCCCAGGAACAAGGCAAGGAGGTACTTAGAATCCAGCACTTCAGCACAGGTAACAGGAAGCAGACCTCTGCTTGGGGTGAATGCAGGAGGTCTCAGGAAAAGGATAAGGCAGGCACTGGGAATCCAGCGCTTCAGCACATATACCAGGAAGCAGACCTCTGCCTGGGGTGAATGCAGTAGGTCTCATGAACAAGGCAAGGCTAAGGCAAAGTAGCTTGTGGCAAACACAGTTACATCCAAGTGAAACTTGGGTTATGCTCAGCAATGAGTCACAGAGAAAGGCCAGTATAAGAAGGGCAGATAGGCAATCCCAGGACAGGGGTGTGTGGGAATTCCTCCAATGCGAGAGCAGAGAGACAGAGTTGCAGTGATTGCAAGCACAGGTGATAGTGCTTGCAAAACCAAGGGAAGGTATGTGTAAGAGCTCACCAACTCTGCAAGAGTGAGCTCCAGCCAAAACCAGGAACGGATTCCTTACAGGCTGGAGGCGCTGTACCATGAGTGAGTAAGAAAATGTCCCTAAAGCCTGTCCCATTGCCCATACCATTGTCCAGCTCAGCTTTTCCTGACACCGCAGGTAGGATTCAGCACCACACAGAAGCAGTAACCAGTGTACTTCCCAGAGGACGAGGGAAACAGGGTTACAGAAGTACTGTCATACACCCAGTAGCACAAGCACACTACCTAGGGGTCACACGACTTCTCTCTCACATTCTCCTCTCACACAAAGGTATTTAAAACCTGGGAAATCCAGTTTTGAAGTCTCTAAAAATTAGATTGAAGTACGTGTTCAAGGTCAGAGATACTAGAGCTGTGTACATATACTGTATGATATTGTCATCTGCATACATGTGCATTGAAGCTCCCTTACAAGCTGTAGGTAGATCATTGATGAAGACTGAAAAGAGTAGGGGCCAAGAACAGAATAGGTCCTCTAGTGTTCCCCCTCATGAAGTAGAGGCCCATATTAGAGCATCTGCATCATCAAGTGGTACAGTAGGACAGACCAGAGTCTTTAAGAACTGCTTTGGGGAGACACAGAGAGAGTTTTTCACTCTGGGACTCATCAGAACAGCTATTATAGACTGTCTGGCCCGGGACGATTAACCTGGCTTTAATCATCCCGGGAAGCAAAATGTACTGTTATGGGGGACGCTGACAGGCCGCGGATTTTGACGGGTTGGTCCACAGTGCCAAGGACAATAAGTCTTGCTATATCTGTATGCAAGCATGTACTCATCAAGCAATCATAAATAAACAAGGTGTATATATAAAAAAAGTGATAGACACTGAATATAGACTTCCTGCAAAACTGCCTACTTAATAGATCATGTACATGATCCTAAGAGAATAATAGATGATGAGGTATAAATTCTGTACATACAGTACAATGTAAAAGTCAGTTCTATTTTAATGTCATAGGGGGCCAGAATGCCCAGATTGTTCTTGCTTTTGAAGTGGAATGACCTGCAATGCTGACAACTCCGTCCCCAGTCTGACATATGCTTTTTGCTCTCTCAGCAAAACCCATTTAGCCTTTGCGGGGCCCAAGGCGTCTTGCTGACTGCGGGGCCCCTCCTGTTGAAATGAATTGCTGAATGGACATGACTCAGTGTGGTTGCTTCCCCTCATACAGAGGTAAAAGGTAGGGTTCACAGTTTTAGTGTTAGGACTTGCATTAATTTGGTTATACCTTGAAGTTTGGTATGTACTGTACCTTGACGTTTGGTACTGTCCCGGCCAGCTTTATTCTAAAGCTTGCCGCGATGAAACCGGGGCTTTTTCTCCGATTTAAACAGAGTTTCCCCGCAGTTTCCCGCGGGGCGGCCGCTTCAAAAGATAAGCACTAATGGCGCTTATCATTTGAAAGCGCCCGAGGCGCGGGAAACCGTCCGAAAACGGCCGAAAAGAGCCGCGCGCCGTCCGCGAGTTTAAAAATTCTCGCGGTGGCTCCCGGCTTAGATTAAAGCTGGCCGCCACTGTATGCAGGCTTATGACACTTTGGCCAAAGGGTTTAACTAAATAACCAAGTAAATATTATTATTATTGAAGTATTTAAACTTTATACTTATTACTCTATGGGGGCTATGCACTAAGCTCCGTGCTTTTGCGTCTGGTTGAAATAAAAAATCACATCTGATACAAAGTGAAGCCGGAGACGCGATTCACTAAGGCCGTGAGCCCATTTTCTCTCGGACGGGCCAAAAATTGGCTTATCGTACGTGCAAGCTTTTCCCCCCTGCTAGCGTTCTTAAACTTTACGTACTTATTTATTTATTTTATTTCTAAAATATTTTACCAGGAAGTAATACATTGAGAGTTACCTCTCGTTTTCAAGTATGTCAAGTACGCTAGCTGATAGAAAAAAAAGCCGCTTGAACATTTGCATGGAGATTTGCCATCTCCATGCAAGGCTGTTACAGGCGATCGTACACAAAACAAATACATTTTAATAATAGTGTACATGAGCAGGGGGTCTCCGGAGCTGAACCACATTGGTTTCAGGTCCGGGGACCCCCTACTTCAGGAGATACAGGCCCCGTTATGGGGTGCCCGTATCACCTGCACATTGAAATCTTCCGCGTCACGTGACCGGGACATTTACATTTTGCAGGGGATACCGGCACCCTATAAAGGGGCCTGTATCTCCTGAAGTAGGGGGTCCCCGGACCTGAAACCAATGCGGTTCAGCTCCGGAGACCCCCTACACATCTACACTAGTGTCAAAACACACATATCAATAAACAATAATTCCTTACCTTAGCGGCTATCTGCTATGGTAATGAAGCTGCATTAATGTACATTTTAATAATAGTGTGCGGGAGCAGGGGGTCCCTGAGCTGAACCGCATTGATTTCTGCCTCAGAGACCCCCTGCTTCCCGAGTTACAGGCCCCGGTATTGGGCATCGGAGGCCTAATGTCGCCGCCATCTTTATAGCGTCCAAGACGCGACATGAGCTCTATAAAGATGGCGGTGACACTGGCACCGATGTCCCAAACCGGGGCCTGTAACTCGGGAAGCAGGGGGTCCCTGAGGCAGAAATCAATGCGGTTCAACTCAGGGGACCCCCTGCTCCCGCACACTTTTAATAAAAATACATTAAAGCAGCTTCATTACCTTAGCGGCTATCCGCTAAGGCAATGAAGGGGTTAAGGCACAATAGCATGTTTATTGGGGACAATTGCCCCCAATAAACATAGCAATATACAACACACATCCCCCCTGCCCCCTAACACATACAATACAGTAATGGGCAAAATAACTATTATCCAGATATGGATAATAGATTATTTGTCCATTCTTAAACACAACCATTAGCCAGCATAAATAAAGTAAATAAATACAGTTCTACTTACCACAGCCAATATGAAGGGCATCCTCGTCAGGATACTGCAGGTTCCTGTCCTCCATTGCCAGAGATCATACATACAGTAATAAATACATTCTAATGTCCCTTAGTCCCTTAATCACCTTAGCGGTTAATAACCGATATAGTAATTAAGGGATTAACCCACCCTGCCCTGCTACCCACCCGGGAGGCCTAACCACCAACCCTGGACCCACTATACCCACCCTGTACCCATTGAGTAGTATAGTGGTACATCATACCCATATAATAATATGGGCCTGATAAGCCACTATAGCAGGGGGATGCAAATTTTTTCCCTGCGCACACCTGCCGGTGGTCACCTCACTCGCGCGCCCCCCTCAACCCCACTTACCTCGGCTCCAGCGTCATGATGTCACATTGCCATAGCAACGCTTGTGGTGCCAAGGTAATTAAAGGTTTACAGAGGCCGTGCAGCTCCCCTGGCACTTAATTTATGTGCCTTTGGGAAGCACGCGGGGCCTCTGTAAACCACGTGCCCCCCCGCAGGCAGTCTCGTGACCCCCAGTTTGCGCACCGCTGCACTATTGCACTCAATGGCACCCTAATCACCCTAATGTGCTTAGCTTGATAAATAAATTTCTTAAATCCGTAGTGCCTTGGATCGTCTATTACGTGCCATAGTCTAGGAATTTGTGTTACAGGATTTCCCTGACCCAGTGTTTATTCTGTGGATGTAATTGTTTGTCATTTTGTTGTTTATTTTTTAAAAAAAATTAGCGATTGATTTTTGTTTTTAATTAATGATGTCTTGTGTTGGGTAATGCTTTTTTTTTTTGTAACTTAGATTTTATTGCATATATCAGACTTGAGATAAAATGCATAATGCACAATACATGTAATCTTAAGCGTAATCTCAACAGTAAGTAGTTATATACTTTGAGAAAATTCCCGAATTTTCAGGCCCTACTCCGCCGGGAATAACAATAATAACCGTAATGATAATAGTAATAAAATAAGAAAAAGAAAAAAATAAATAAAAATAAAAGGGGGGGGGGGGGATGGGGGGAGGGAAAGGTAGGGCGGGGGGAGGGGGGGCACCGCTGCAGGCACAATCTCCCATTCACCATCGACACCTCGCTGCCTTTCCTACATCGTCTCGGTCAGGTCGTCACCACAGCTTTCCTGTCTGTGTGCCAGTGTACTCATCTCATTTCGGGATCTCACTCCCAAAGGAGAACGCATCCATAACTATCATAGCCAAATTGTGTTACTCTCAACCCCGGGGATATCTGTCTGAGCCATCCAAGGCGTCCAGACTTTTAGAAAATTGGTGCCAGTGTCGTTAACTAGACTCGTTAACTTTTCCATTTGACAAATAAACCACATGTGATTCCGAATGGAATATCGGGGCGTTTCCATAATGCTGCGATCTCGCTCCGCGTTGCTATTGCAAAATGTGCTATTAATTTATTGTGTGCTTTGGACAGACCCGTTAATGGTCTGTTCAAGAGGAACAGCCATGGGTCCGGGGGAATAGTGAGGTCAAAGATCCTCCGTATCCAATTTCTAATTTTGTCCCACAGTGGGGAGATCCGCGGGCAGGACCACAGCATATGTAACAGGTCGGCCGATCCCCCGCACTGCCTAGGGCACAGCGGGGAGGATCCCGGCACGAACTTGGCTAATTTCATTGGGGTGAGGTACCACCGCATTAAAACCTTATATGCGGAGGAGCATTCGCGACGGGCTCAGGGATGGCAGCTTAGTTTGACAGTTCTGCCAGCTCCCGGCGCAAAATCATAACAAAATCAATAAAATACCCAACTAAACATATCGAAAAACATACCAAATTGATCGGCTAAGCGGCGGCGATGCCAACAATGCGTGCAAACACGCAAAAGACAAAGAGAAAGTCTATTGATCTGCGATCCTATTTCTGGAGCACAGAGCAGCCAAGGAACAGAGAGGAGCCAGCAATGTCACCGGCTGGGAGCTCTGACACAGACTCCACGCAGGACAGAGGGGAGCGTGAAGAGGAGGCTGAAATGCAGCCGGTTCTAAGAAAGGACATGTCAAAATTCTTAATGGATATTAAGGAGTTTTTTCGGAATGAGATGGAGGGGTTGCGAAAGGACATTCAGGGCATAGGAGATCGCACAAATGAGCTGGAGCAAAGAATGGACATATCAGTGGAGTGCCATAAACACACAGGGCATGAGATCTCACAAATAAAGCAACGATTGACAGAACTGGAGGATAAACAAGAAGACAGAGAAAATAGAGACAGGAGGAATAACATAAGATTAAGAGGCATACCTGAAGAGATCCTGGATGTTGAGGAGTTTGTGGGCAGGTGGACGGAGTCCTTGCTGCTGGATAAATCCCCTGCGGAGCTCCAGCTGGACCGATGTCATCGCGCCCTGAGGTCCAAGCCCCTTCCCAGCAACCCCCCAAGGGACGTGATCCTGAGAATACATTATTTTAAAATTAAGGACGAGTTGTGCAGAATCACGCGGGCTTCCTCAAACATACAATTTGAGGGCATACGCCTGACTGTGCTTCAGGACATCTCCCCCACCACACTGAACAAGCGTCGGTCCCTCCAGCCCCTGACTAAGATCCTGAGAGATAAGGGAATACGGTACCGGTGGGTCTTCCCGCTTGGGTTACTGGTGATTAAAGAGGGTAAAAAGCTCATACCCTGAGGCAATTGGAAGAGGGAGCAGAGTTCTTGCTGAAACTTTGGCGTGCAGGAAAAACTACCTATGCAGCCTGAGCAGCGCCCAGCACTGGAATCAGTGTGGAAAAGGGTCAGCAGCACGGCAGAGAAAAGTGGGAAAGTCCTTTGGAGAGAAAGTTTTAAGAACTGTGCTCTGGTTATTTCGTTATCCAAATAAATAAGAAAGTTATAAAGTTGTCAAGTTTCCTCGGTTTTAAGGTGTGGAATAAGGTAATCTAACTACCTGTGAGTGCTGCAGCAGGTCCTGCACGTCCAAAAATGGAGAAATGGTGCCCCGCCAAGTTGCTGTTAATATTGAGGGAAGATGGCGTCCCAAGGGATACTCTGCTGCCGGCTGGTGCAGACGCGGGAAGACTTCGCGGGCAAACATGGCGGTGAGCAAAAGGGCACGAACATTATGTGGCCGGGCTCCGTCGGAGGAGGAGGGAGTGGAGGAGGAGTCAAGCGCGGAGAGGAGGAGAGAGGCGGCTAGTCTTTTCCGGGTCGGCGGTGGGCGGAAGTGACGTCAGGGCCCAGGACTGGTGGGCGGAAGTGACGTCACAGTCGGCGGACGGCGCATACCGGTGACGTATGCGGAAGTGGACCCGGCAAGATAATGAAGAGGGGGGGAGTAGTCGGAGTGGGAGCAGGCTCGAGGCATGGGTACGCAAACTCCGCTGACGAGAGCTCTGCAGGGGAGGCGCCTGAGGGGGAGAGAGAAGAGGCTGCGACATCACAACGGAAAAGCAGGGAGGTGAGAGCAGGCCAAATGTAGGCGGGCTGAGGCAGAATGAGGAGCGACTGGGGAGAGACTGCAAGGGGGGGAGAGACTGCAAGGGGGGGAGAGACTGCAATGGGGGGGAGAGACTGCAAGGGGGGGGAGAGGAAGGGACAAGCAGATCAGCTGAGGGGGCCGCAAACATCTGGAGCAGCAGAGTTGAGGAGAATTCATAGGGGGGGGCATACTTGGTGCATAGGGGGGATAAACAGGTAGTTGGAATAGGTTATAGGAGAGAATAGGAGAGAATAAGATGGATGGATACACGGTTGGGGTAATTGATATAGTTGGGTGTTATTACATCGCTATAGGGTTAAAAATGGTGATTTTAGTTTTAAATAAGATAATGGGTTGGAGCGCCGGGAGGGGGGCGGGAGCCCAGCCACCCTGGCAGTAGGCATGTGCCATGAACCCACGGGACCTGGATCATCGGGGTCAGTGGGGGAAGTCCTGGGGAACGTGGTCCTCTGGTCTTGGATAAGAGGGTCTCGGGACAGGGCATGGTGTCCCCGGGCTCAGGAGCTCAGATCCGGACGGATTGAAGAGAGCTCCACACAGTTGGGGTTTGAATTATTGGTTGTGCTTTCTGTTGTCGTGTCTCCCCAGTATGTCTCTGTGAGTGTTCCCTTCCCTTCTGCCCCACCTCCCTATACATGTCGCCCCCTGGATTGGTTCGAGGAAGACGGAGTGGAGATGTGCTGGTTGCAGACCTTGTGGATACTCCTGAAAAGAAAACAGCGGAAAAAATGGGAGAGAAGCCCCCACACTGATGCTGCAATACTGCGAAGCCTGTGAAATATAAATAGTCAATGCAAAATACACCTGTATGAAAAAAATAAATGCGTGGCTCCTCCTGTGAAGCCAGAGATAGCGCAAAGTCAGTGCCCTCACCACCTCACCTGTACCCCGTCGGGAAGACCCTCGAGTCTCCTAGCTGGCCGTCTCCCCTGCACGCACAGCAACCGAGGGAGCCTTGCTCCCACCTCGGCACTATGTCCGAGGGAGTCCACCTCCCACCTCGGTACTGTAACGGAGGGAGCCGAATCTCCCACCTCGGAGTGGTAACCGAGGGAGTTGGAACCTCCCACCTCGGACCCCGGGGATGGCAACCCGGGAAGCCCAAACTGAAGTAAGGGCAGAGACCTGGAAGATGAGCCTCCTGTTGTCCCACCGAGTGCCGCGATATCACCCGCGACGATGTAACCCGATGCCGTGCAGGGGGTAGGGGCTGAGGGGGGACCGGCAACCATCCACAACTGAATGCGGGTCCTCACAGTCAGAACTTAATTCCCGCTGGTGTGAAGGCGAAGGGGTGGAGCACCGACACCGCGCCGGCTACACGAGCACCACAATGCAGCTCTGGAGGAAATCCTCCTGATGGAACAGCTGTGCAATGACCGGACAAGCGTGCTGCAATACCATAATAGATACAGGAAAAACGAGGGTGAAGGTAGAGCACTGCAAAAGCAAAAAAGGCTGGAGGAAAAAATAAAAATAAATTACTTTATTGGGCAATTATGCCATATGAACTGACAGACACAAGACACGGGAAACGCGTCAGAGCTTTTTAATTGTGTCTGTCAGTTCATATGGCATAATTGCCCAATAAAGTAGTTTATTTTTATTTTTGCCTCCAGCCCTTTTTGCTTTTGCAGTGCTCTACCTTCACCCTCGTTTTCCTGAAAAGAAAAAAGCGCATGGTAAGCGAACATACACACACCATACCATAGCAGTAAATTGGGTGTCACAGAACGTTAAGGGCTTCAATAGTCCACAGAAAAGGAGTATAGCCTTTGCAGAATATAAGAGAAAGAAAATAGATGTGTTATTTCTACAGGAAACTCATTTTAGCGTCAGAAACAACCCTAGGTTCATGGATAGCCACTTCCGCCAGTTCTACCTAGAGTCTGCGCAGGAAAAAAGAAAAGGGGTGGCGATAATGTTCCACAACAGTTTCCCATTCCAAGTAGATAAAATCAAAAGGGATAAGGAGGGAAGATTTCTCATCTTGACAGGGCAGGTCCATAGCAGCAAGTTGACCCTGGCATCAGTCTACGTTCCATGTGAGAATGATCCACAATTCTTTCGTTCATTTTTTGAACTGTTGAATAGGGTGGCGGATGGAAACATAGTGCTGGCGGGGACTTCAATAAAAGGTTGGACCCGAACCTGGATAGAACACTGCAGGGACATAGAGACAGGTCTTCAGGGGTGACAGCACTTCGCCAGGGACTTAGAAAAAAATTATTGGTGGATATATGGAGGGAACTACATTCTGGAGAACGAGGTTATACATTCTACTCACACCCACACGACAGCTACAGTAGGATCGATTATTTTTTTGTATCCAATAGACTGGTTCCCCAGATCTCCTACACAGGAATCCATGATATTTCATGGTCAGATCATGCACCAATTGAGCTGAGGTGCTCTCAAATTAAGCTGGCCAGCCCGGGAGCAAATTGGAAACTCAATGAATCCTTACTTAAGACCCCAGAGGTAGCACAAAAAATTAAGGAGGAGATTGCACAATTTTTCAAGGCAAACACAGGCAGTGTGGAGTCTCATGTTACTCTATGGGAGGCTCACAAGGCCACAATGCGGGGGGCTCTGATCAACATAGCAGCAGGCAGGAAGAAAGCAAGGGACGCTAAAACCAATCAGCTGCGAGAGAAGCTCCACGAACTCGCTATACTGCATACCCGAACTGGTAGAGAGAAGACATTAAAGGAATTGAAGGATGTAAGGATAGCACTTAACTTACTCCTCACTTCCCAGGCTGAAAAGACACTGAGTTGGACAAAGAGGACATTTTTTGAAAAATCGAACAAGCCAGACACCATGCTAGCTAGGAAAATTCACAATAAACAGCAAAACTACACAATCCACTCAATTAAAACAAGAACGGGAGACTTGACTACGAATCCCAAACACATAGTTGAGGTGTTTAGAGCATATTATGAAAGATTATACGACGGGCAGAAGGTGAGGCATAACGATAAAACGAGTAAAGCTTTAGAAAAATTCTTAGCGGACTCGGGTTTGCCGAAAATAACAAGGTTGGATCGAGAGTTTCTAGGAAAGGAGTTCACAGCGGAGGAACTGCTAGAAGTAGTTACAAATCTTAAACCTGCAAAAGCTCCGGGCCCAGACGGTTTTTCGAATTTATATTATAAAAAATATATAGGGATTCTGTCCCCGCATTTATTAAGGCTGTTTAACCATATCCTAGCAGGGGGGTCCTTTTCAGACATGATGCTGCAGGCGTCCATCTCGGTGATTTATAAACAGGGCAAAGACCCCACCAATTGTCCAAGCTACAGGCCGATCTCATTAATTAACTCAGATATTAAAATGTATTCCAAATGAATGGCCAATAGATTGAGTACAATTCTTCCCAGGCTGATTCACCCGGATCAAGTTGGTTTTATCACAGGTAGGCAAGCGGCCGATAACACTAGAAGAATAGTAGATACCATTGACTATGTTAATGCCAAGAAGATCCCGGGCATTATATTAAGCCTCGATGCTGAAAAAGCCTTTGATAGTATTGACTGGCCCTACCTGGATGCCACGCTTGCAGTGTTTGGGATGGGGGACACGGTATCTCGGGCAATCAAAGCGCTGTACACTAATCCGACAGCGTGGGTAATCCACGAGGGGTTCCCGTCAGGCGCACTGAAAATTAAAAGTGGTACAAAACAGGGCTGCCCACTCTCGCCCTTGTTGTTCGCCCTATGCATGGAACCACTTGCAGCTCACATCCGGAGAAATAAAGATATCACAGGAATTCAAATTCGCTCTCAGGAGTATAAGACCGCATTATATGCGGATGATGTTATACTGACACTGTCTAAGCCCCTGGTCTCTCTACCCAACCTCTTTGACCTCCTGGAAAAGTTTAATACAATCTCAGGGTTTAAAATAAACCAAGCAAAATTGGAAGCTCTAAACCTAAATCTCCCAAAAGACACAGAAAAACTAATAGAGATTAACTTCAATTTGAATTGGCAACCCATAACGATTAAATACCTAGGAGTTAATCTCACAAAGGATGTTAAGTTGTTATATAAGGCAAACTACCCTAAACCCTTGCATTCTTTGAGAAAGGAGCTGAAGGAGTGGGCGACGTATGGTATCTCCTGGATTGGAAGAATTTATAGCGTAAAGATGAACCTTCTCCCCAGACTACTATACCTTTTTCAGACACTCCCCATACCTTTAGAGAGGGCAGACTTCAATGACATGCAGGCCCAGATCTTTAAGTTTATTTGGAACGACAAAAAAGCTAAGATATCAGCAAAAACATTAGTGAGGCCCAAAACCGCAGGCGGATTAGCGGTACCTTGCTTGTTCTCATATTATAGAGCTGCACAATTGACCCAAATTATTCACTGGCACATGGACCCGAAACTACGTAGATGGGTGGAGCTTGAGACAGATATATGTGCCCTACTAGAACTTCAGAATCTGATTTGGTACCCAAAACTTAGATTAAAGCAAATCTTGAGACCGCTGTCCTCAATGATCAACTCATTTGCAGTCTGGGAAGCCACCAAATTTAAATGCGCTCTGACCACAAGGAACTCATTGATGACCCCACTATTTGTAAACCCTGAATTTGCTCCAGGGATGGACGAGGGACACTTTTTACTCTGGAAACAGAGTGGGTACGGGAGGTTGAAGGATCTGGAGGGCAGAATCACTATTAAGACATTTACACAGATTCAGTCAGATAAAGGCATTCCTAACACAGAATTCTTCAGATACCTCCAGATCCGGGCATTTTATACCAAACACACTCACCGTCCTAAAGTAACGAATTTTGAAACGCTCTGTGCATGTGGGCCCGTACCACGGGGACTTATCTCTAGTTTGTATAAGGAAGTGATCGATCCTGGAGAGGGCAGCAGGCAGAGACTTGACTACATGACACAGTGGGAGAGGGATCTGGGAGAAACATTAGAGGACGAGGACTGGTTAGAAATCTTTGAAGCGGTAGCAAGAACCTCGATCTGCACGACATTGAAGGAGAACTCATATAAAGTTCTAATGAGGTGGTACCTCACCCCGGTTAGGCTATCTAAATTTGTACCAGGTTACTCCCCCTTGTGCCCTAGACAATGTGGAGAGCCTGGGGACTTGTTGCACATGCTGTGGTCTTACCCTCGATTGCGCCCGATCTGGGAGCAAATACAGGATTGGCTAAAGAGGATTTTGGGCCTCGAAATTTCTCTGGATCCCTGGTTATTTCTATTAAATAAACCACTGGAGGGCCTGTCGAGAGCAGGAAATAAACTAGTCGGCCATTTTGCGACAGCAATGAGGTGTGAGACAGCGGCATTGTGGAAACAAAACACGACTCCATCGATAGATAAGATTCGGAACAGAATTTGGTTCGTCTGCCAGATGGAGAAATTGACAAGTTTGGTCAATGACACTGGCTCAAATTTTCAAAAAGTCTGGTTTCCGTGGCTGGCACAAACAGACATCACGGGGGTGAGCAATGCCACCATTTAGCTGTGATAGTGGAAGGTGAGTTCTCCTTCGATGAATGGCAGTGCTTGCAACACAGGGACGGGAATGACTGATAGGGACGGCTGCGGGCCAGAATCAAGTGGTTCGCAAGGGCGCACGAGGAGTCTGAGAGGTCTGGAAAAACAGCGGCACATGGCAGATCCAGGAGCAGTGGCAGAGGGGGTCCTCCCCTTCCCCATCCCCAGCCCCCCTTTTCTCCCCTAGTGTGTCTTCCCCTCTCCCTGAGTCTTTGTGTAGTTGTTTAGTTGGGAATTGAAGTGGCAGTACATACAGCGAATAAGTTGACCCATGTTATACACGTTTTTTTTTTTATAACTGCTGTATGTGTGAAAACTGAATAAAACAAAGTTGAAAAAAAAAAACCCTTATATGTGTTCTCCTTTAGTGTGGTGCATATGGAGCTTTTTGCTGTAGCTAGGTATATGGCATTCCATTCCTCATCTTCTAGGGTCTCTCCCAGATCTTTCTCCCATTGGGTCCTAAATGACAGAGGTTGCCGTCCAGAGCCTGCAGAATCGATCACCTCTCTGTACAGCTGTGATGTGAGTCCCCTAGTGTCGGTCTCTGCCAGACAGAGCTTTTCAAAAGTCATCAAGGGGGGATATGGGGCAAATTTATTGTAGAATGCTCGGAGCTGGAGGTATCTAAAAAATTCCGAATGGGGCATATCTTTTTCTAACCTGACGTGGTCAAATGTTTTAATCTTTCTATTGTAACCCTCCAGGTCCTTGATCCGTAAAAATCCTTTCTGTTTCCAAATTGACGCATCTCCCCCTAGCAGGCCCGGAGCGAACTTGGGATTATTCCAAATTGAGGACATTGAGGAATTACCTGATGTGAGGGAGTATTTGATTTTAGCATCCTCCAAGACAGACAGCGAGTTGGTCATCGAGGAGAGCGGCGTGCCAGCGAATTGTCGCGTTGTTTTAGGTAGCCAAATCAAGGCGCTGAGTTTTAATGGAGCACAAGCAGCACTCTCTAGCTCCACCCATCTTTTTAATTGCGGATTGGATTGCCATTGTATAATTTGCCTTAATTGAGCCGCTTTGTAGTATGAAAGCAGGCAGGGTACTGCTAGGCCACCTGGCAGGACAGGTCTTTTCATATTTAATTTGTTGACTCTCTGATTTTTCCGTCCCCAGATAAATTTGGAGATTTCATACTGAAGTGAGAGCAGATCCTTCAATCTGAGTGGCACTGGTAACGTCTGGAAAAGGTATAGGATACGGGGGAGTAGATTCATTTTGACGCTATGTATCCTACCAATCCAGGATATCCATTTGGCCGACCACTTATGTAGGTCAGATATCAATGTCTGAATTAGGTTGGGATAATTTGCTTTATAGATGTCTTTGGAGTCTTTGGTTATGTAGATTCCTAGATATTTTATGTATTTCTGTTGCCAATTCAATTTAAAGTTTAGTTGTATCAGCTTCTCTACATGTCTAGGGAGATTGATGTTGAGGGCTTCAGATTTAGATTGATTTATTTTGAATCCCGAAATGACCGAGAATCTGTTTAATAAGTCTAAGAGGTTTGGGAGGGATGTGAGAGGTTTTGAGATAATTAAAAGGATGTCATCTGCGTACAGGGCCACTTTATGTGATTGAGAATATGCGTTTAACCCTGAGATGTCGGATTTCCTCTAATTTGCTCCTCCAGTGGTTCAATACACAGGGCGAACAGAAGAGGGGATAATGGGCACCCTTCTCTCGTGCCACTTTTAATTTGAAAGGGAAGTGACGAGAAGCCATGATGTATCACCCTGGCGGTAGGTCCTGAGTATAGCGATAGAATCGCCCAACTCACCCGATCCCCAAAGCCAAATGCCGCAAGCGTCTCCTTCAGGTAAGGCCAGTCTATCCTATCAAAAGCCTTTCTGCATCCAGACTTAACAGCATACTTTGTGTGTTATTTGTATTAGCTAATTCTACCAGATCAATAAATCGCCGGGTATTGCCCGCTGCTTGTCTTTACTTAATGAATCCGACCTGATCTGGGTATATAAGTCTGGGTAGGATTAGACATAATCTATTGGCCATTACTTTTGCATATATTTTAATATCAGTATTAATTAGGGATATGGGCCTATAACTTTTGCAATCCAGCGGATCCTTACCGGGTTTATGAATTAATGATATAGACGCCTGTAACATATCTCTGGGGATGGGGGCCCCTGCTAATATCGCGTTAAACACATGGAGCAACCTAGGGGCTAGTAATTTGGCAAATTTCTTATAATATAGCCCCGAAAAGCCGTCTGGCCCCGGGGCCTTTGCGGGCTTGAGTTCCTTGATGGCCTGAGACACTTCCTCAATAGAGAAATCAGCGCCCATAGCCTCCCTCTCCACTTCCGTCAATCTCCCCAGGTATGAGCTGGCTAAGAAATCTCTCAGCGACTCGCTCGTTTTAACAGTGTGTGCCACTTTCTCTCCATTGTATAATGTTTCGTAAAACGAACCAAATTCCTCCACTATTTTTTTAGGGTTGGCTGTAGGTGTGCCTGATTTTAAGCGTAAAGGTTGGATGTTAAACTTCGCTTGCCTGTCTCTTAGTGCTCGGGCCAGCATAGTATCCGGCCTGTTTGCTTTTTTGTAAAATTTCCTCTTAGACCAACTCAGTGAATTATCTGTCCTGGAGGTCAAAAGTATATTAAATTCAATTTTGGTATCCTTCAATTCTTGCAGTAATTGAGAGTCTGGATTACTCTTATGTTTTGAAGTGAGGGAATGTAATTTCGTTTGGAGCTCAACAATTTTGGAGTCTCTTTCGCGTTTTCTCCTAGCTGTGGTGCTGATTAAAATGCCCCTCAGCGTAGCTTTGTGAGCCTCCCATAATACAAACTGGGATTCCACAGAACCCGTGTTTGTGTGGAAGAATTGGTCAATTTCAATGCCTATAGCCTCATTAATCTTGGGGACTTTTAGGATTGATTCGTTGAGCTTCCAGTTCGCCCCTGGTCTGCCCGTTCGGATGTGTTCGCACCTTAGCTCTGTCGGTGCATGGTCAAACCATGAAATGTCATGGATCCCAGCTCGGGAGACCAGAGGGACCAGTTGGCAGGAGACAAAAAAGTAATCGATTCTGCTGTAGGAGCTATGAGGGTGGAATAGAACGTATAGTCTCTATCCGTCGGGTGTAGCTCCCTCCATCTGTCGGTTAATTGGTTGGCTTTGAGGCCCTTGCGTAGAGAGGTCATCGTTTTTTTATTCACTGTACCTGTACTCCCTGATCTATCGAAACTCGGCTGCATGATCGTACTGACATCTCCTGCGAGTATGACACAGCCCCTAGCAATAGAGCGTAAAATCTGAAAGAAGCTGTCGAAAAAGGCTGCATCCTGCTCGCAGGGGGCATAGATTGTGGCCAGTGTTATACATTGCTCCTGAATCGTGCCCACTAAAATAATATAGCGTCCGTCTGTGTCTCATTTAACGGTCTGGGTTACGAATGGGATTCTATTATTTAACAGGATGGCCACTCCACGCTTTTTAACCGTTGCTGAGGACAGGTAAAACTGGGTGTATTCTTTAGCTAGAAATTTAGAGGCATTGGTCTTACTGTATTATTATGATATCTGCGTGCTTTCTTTTGTAGTCTGAGAAGGCTATTTTCCTTTTGGTTGGGCTATTAAAGCCCTTTACGTTATGTGATAGTAAGGTCAACGCCATCTTTTGTTATGTGAAAAGTGTAGTAGATTAAAGTTTGATGACTCACCCGATCTGTCTTTCTTCTTACCCAGCTGAGCTATGTCCTTGGGGCATCTGTCCCGTGCGGCTCCCGCCTCACTCACAGGCCGGCGCCCCCCCCCCTCTGGGTGAGGGAGGGGGGGGAGGTATGGACAGGGAGAGGGAGACAGTACAAGGGGAAATACATAAGGGATAAAACAAAATACCAAACATAAATTAAACAAAGATGATCATAAAAAATAACAAACAAAAAACCAGAGCATGACTCGGGATCCCCCGAGTGTGACTCTGACGCCCAAAGGGTAGGTCTTTAGGCCTGGCCTTTGGAGACAGCCGGCCTTCCCCACTGGGGGCTGACCCCCTTGGGACTTGTTTATGGTCCAGACTCATCAGGAACCAATGCGCGGAACACATGCACGACGCCGGGAGCGAATCCCACCGGCGCGTGTCTGTCTCTTAATAAAAACTTAAACTTCAGTGATTTTTAATCTTAAACTTCTTAGCAAACAACAGCACTAACTTATTTACATTTTTTGAATACCCTACTTTGGATACCTCTTAATCAATAACTTTTGTTCTTAACCTATCTTCCAGAGATCTCCGATCTTTCTTTAGCAACTTAACTATATAACTTAACTAGCTATATTTACTAACTCAACTACATCTGTGCTCAACGCTGTGTAACCTTCCTTGTTCTTTAGTCCCATCAGTATGTGTGTTTCCTGTGGTGAGTATCATGGGAGAGTGACCCCAAGGCCGCTAACCCCCCTTGTCCACCCCATGCCCCCTCTCTTCTTGCTCCTCATACCCCCTCCTCCTCATGTCCCCCCCTTCCTCCTCATACCCCCTCCTTCCTCCTCATACCCCCTCCTTCCTCCTCATACCCCCTCCTCCTCATCCACCCCCCTTCCTCCTCATACCCCCCTCCTCCTCATGCCCCCCCTCCTCCTCATGTCCCCCCTCCTCCTCCTCATGCCCCCCCCCTCCACATGCCCCCCCTCCTCCACATGCCCCCCATCCTCATGCCCCCCCTCCCTCCTTCTCATGCCCCCCTCCTCCTTCTCATGCCCCCCTCCTCCTTCTCATGCCCCCCCCTCCTCCTTCTCATGCCCCCCCCTCCTCCTTCTCATGCCCCCCTCCACCTTCTCATGCCCCCCCCTCCTCCTTCTCATGCCCCCCCTCCTCCTTCACATGCCCCCCCTCCTCCTTCTCATGCCCCCCCTCCTCCTTCTCATGCCCCCCCTCCTCCTTCTCATGCCCCCCTCCTCCTCTCATGCCCCCCCTCCTCCTTCTCATGCCCCCCCTCCTCCTTCTCATGCCCCCCCTCCTCCTTCTCATGCCCCCCCCCTCCTCCTTCTCATGCCCCCCCCTCCTCCTTCTCATGCCCCCCCCTCCTCATGCCCCCCCCTCCTCATGCCCCCCCTCCTCCTTCTCATGCCCCATCCTCATGCCCGCAGTCATAGTATACAGTACTGTGCAGCCACCTCTCCCTCTCCCCTCCCAGCCAGCTGCTCCCGTGCAGTCGGGCTTCCATTGTGGGCCTGACAGAATTCCCACGAGGTGTCGTCGTGGCTCCATCCCGTCAGGATGACGTAGCTCCGTCCATCAGGATGACGTCATCATCCCTGCCCGCGAAATCCAGTGTGGCTCCAGCTCTGCTTGGGGAAGGAGCAGGACAAGATGGCCGCCACCTCAAAATCGCGTGCGGATCGGCTCCTCACCTGGGAACACCCAGCCCCACACACTACCGAGGCAGGTCAGCTTAGTCCCGACAGAGCCACACATTAGTCGAAGGGCAGGTAAGGGAAACGGGGAGCGGCAGCACAGAAGTAGTAAGAGGTATAGGAAAAGCAAAGCACAGACAGCAGGCACAGCCAGAAGCAAAGCCAGGGGGCATATTTAGAGGCATAGTTAGAGGGATAGTTAGAGGGCATTGCCAGAAGCAAAGTTAGAAAGCATCATTAAAAGCATAGTTAGAAGGTTTGGTTAACAGGCATAGCTAGAAGGCACAGTGAGAAGGCATAGCTAAGAAGGCATATTTAGAAGCATAGATAAAAGGTATATTTATAAGGTACTGTATAGTTAGATGCAAATTTGGAAGCATAGTTATAAGGCATAGTTGTGAGGCATATTTTAGAAAGTATAGTTAGAAGGTATAGTTAGAAACATAGTTAGAAGCAGAGTTAGAAGCTGCGCCTCCGCTGGGTCATCTTCTCTGGATGCGTCAAGACTAGGGTGACCACCCGTCCCCCTTTTGCCGGTACAGTCCCGGTTTTTCGGGAGCTGTACCGCTTTTCTGTGTGTACCGGAAATGTCCCGGATTTTCCTCAATGTGTCCCCGTTTATTTATTTTTGTCGCCGGCGGTGCGCGAGTAAGCTGCGGTGCGCTGTGCGCGAGTCTGCGGCGGCGGCGCGGAGGAGGAGACTGCAACAGCCCGGCTGGTAAGTATTTTTTTTTTTTAATGCCAACCCCCCCACCCGGCAGTTTCCTACCTTGTGGCCAATCCCCAGCGTCCCGGCATTAAGCCCCGCCCCCGGCATCATCCTTCACCAAGGACCGGCATGCGGAATGAATGGAAGGAAGGGTGCCTGGGGGCGGGGCTTCCGCTTCCTGCGGCAGAGCACACGTGGTGTGTGTCTCTGCCCGCGGCTCCTGGCTCTTCAGCGCGGTGTTTCCCCCCTCTGCCCGCCCGGGGGGATAGGAGGTGAGTTTTTGAT